>NC_043709.1:121939438-121990725 GCF_006229205.1 Suricata suricatta
AATTGCGAGTATTAAATGAGTCAAAATTTGTCCAGTGGTTAGAGGACACTTGGCACATAGTACAGTTGACCTTTGCACACCATGGGGGTTAGGGGTGCTGACCTCCAGTGCTGTCAAATATCCATGTGTAACTTTTGACTCCCCCCAAACCTAACTATATTGGCCTACTGTTGTCTGGAAACTTTACCAATGATATAAACAATCAATTAACACATATTTTGTATGTTACATATATGAAATATTTAGATAATATATACTTTATCCCGTATTCTTACAATAAAGTAAGCTAGAAAAAAATGTTATTGAGAAAACTACAAGAAAGAGAAAGTACATTTACAGTACTGTACTGTATTTATCCAAAACAATCCACATACTAGTGGACCCATGTGGTTGTTGTTGTTCAAGGGTCAACTGTAAATACTTTATAAAGTGTTGGCTATTACTAGTGCCCACATGGGAATAATCCTTGTTTAAGACCTAACAGTTGACCAAAGAGGTCAGTGCTATTGATTCTTCTCTTCCTGTCCACAAGTCAAGCTCAGGCTCTTCATGCATCTTATTGTAAAGGTGTTTAAGGTCTATTATTCACTCCTGATTCCTCCCTTTGACATGACGCTTCCGTTCTCCTCTCACCTTCCTTGCTCACTCTTAAATAAAGTATGGACTTTTACTTTGCTCTTAAAATAGTAAGTTCCAGTAAAGTTAACTAACAAGATAATTCACAGAAGCATAATACTCAGAAGTTACCAAGTTTACTCAAGTATCATAATAATTACAAAATCTAAGAATTCAACTTATAAAGCAATCCGGTTCAACCCTCTGTCCAGAGGATGATTCAGCCTTACTGATCACATTAAAATAGTCTACAGACACTCAAGATGGACATGGATTGTTAAAATTGCATGTTACCTAGATAATTCTAGAATTTAAGGCACTTGAAACACTGCATGCTCCATAAGAAATCATTAATAAATATCAAGTATTTTATTAGCATTCGTGTTAGTACCAGTGTTAGTAATAGTTTGAGTAACTAAATCTTCTGCCTCTCAGGTTGTGGCTTTCAAAAAAGCTCCATTGCCTTTTCAATTTCCAAAACTCAAAGCCTGAGCTGTATCTATTTGCCATGACTTTACCAATTTCCATGTGCCCCTCAGGATTTCTGAACACCTCATCAGATGCTTTTTGTATCCTTAAGAATACACCCCTCATGACCTCCATCATCCATTCTACTAGTTTGGCTACCATGGCCTCGGCTTTGGTAGTCCACCATGGAAATCACTGAGTCCAGTTGTTCTCTACAAGGTTACTGTCAAGTCCACTGCTACCCTGCCTCTGGACTCAAGGCCCAGCAAGTGCAGAACCTCACTGTGAATGGGAAAATGGTTCTTAGATATTCCACGGAAATGAAAGGGCATTGCAACATGGAGCATAAGTTATTAATCATGTATTTGCTCAGAGACCACAGACCCAGACATTTCCAGGTCTACCTAGCTGCCAGTTTGTTGCCTTGTGACCTGGCCAGCTCACCCTTCACCTCAGAGTATGCCCCAGGCATCTCCACATCTTAGAATCCACACTACCCTACCAGACCCTGGGGGAGAGGAAAGCATCCCCCACCCCGTCTCTACCTTCATCACATGCCTGCAGACACATGCACACCCGCAGACCCAAGATTAAAGCTATACCTTATAACCTAGTTTCCTATCAGAGAAGATTCTTCCAGGAGATTGAAGAGTGAGAAGTCCTTTTCCTTCTTAGGGAAACTGTATCTTTCTAGCAAGACGTGTTCTTCCCTCATGACCACCAAAGAAACAATATATGTGAGAACATATTGTTCCTATGTAGTACATTGTCATAGCTCTGCTAAAATATTCAAGTTACATGATCAGACCACTGAACATCTCAATCTGATATCTGCATTCTGGCACTAAATACTTCAGTACATTGTTGTCTTTCCCTTGCTTACGTTTCATTGATGAAAAAGCCCATTGTCTGTGGAAGGATTAAATTCAAGTCTCTGTGGAGGGTTGAGGTGCTTATAAGTTTAACTGATTACATTCATTTGATTATTAAAGCTTTGGGTGCAGTCTTGGAGACTTTAGAAAGAACAATCTGATATGTATCCCCCAAAACACACACATACACATACAGAATGCATAAATTAGGGAGAGAATATTGATGACTTGGCATATTCTTTACAAAGGCAACAGATTATAGGCTCTTCCAACAGTTTACCTGGGATGAGACGGTGATTTTGACATGGTGGGCCCAGTGGAGAAGGAGTAAAATTTGGGATCTATTTTTAAGGTTCTCTGTAAATTGTGTTATGTAGATTGGGTATTGAATATTAGAGGAAAAGACGTGATTTTGGTGGAATGTTATTCAACTATAAAAAAGAAAGAAATATTACCATTGGGGCAACATGGATGGACCTTGAGGGCATCATATTAAGTGAAATTAGACAGAAAAAGACAAGGATTGTTATGATCACTTATATGTGGAATCTAAAAGAGCTGAACTCAGGGACACAGAGTCTATTGGTGGCTGCCAGGGGCTGGGGGGATGGTGGAAAGGGGCACATGTTGGACAAAGGGTACACATTTCCACTTATGAGATAAATGAATTCTGGGGACCTGGTGTATAGCATACTGACAATAGTTAACAATACAGTGTTGTATATTTGAAAGTTGTTTAGAGAATAAGTCTTAAATGTTTTCAGTAGAACAATAACAAAAATGGTGATCGTGTGAGGTAATAGATGGGATAATCATTTTCCAATATATATGTGTATCAAATCATCACATTGTACACCTTAAACATACACAATATCAGAGCACCTGGCTGGCTCATTTGGCAGAACATGTGACTCTTGATTTGGAGGTGTAATTTTGAGTCCTACATTGAGTGTAGAGATTACTTAAACATAAAGACTTGGGGCACCTGGTTGGCTCAATTGGTTGAGCATCTGACTTCGGCTAATGTCATGATATCATAGTTCATGAGTTCAAGCTCCGCTTTGGGCTCTGTTCTGACAGCTCAGAGCCTGGAGCCTGCTGCAGATTCTGTGTCTCCCTCTGTCTCTGCCCCTCCCCCACTCACTCTCTGTCTCTCTCTCAAAAATAAACAGTAAAAATTTTTTAAATAAAGTCTTAAAAATATACACAATGTTTTATGTCACTATATCTCAATAAAGCTGGGAAAATGATAAAAAAAAAAAAAGGGAAGAAGAAGTCAGTTAGGGCCTGAGTAGCCTTGTGAGTAGGGGTATCACACAGATCATGGTGGGCTCAAGGAAGGAAGACCAGGTTTGGAAAGATAGGGGCTGAGAGTGATAAATTAGGAATTTTGTTCAGGGCATGTTAAGTTTGAGGAGTCTGTTAAATACCCTAGTGGAAATGTTGAAGAGGCCGATGTGCTGATTTGGGGCTCAAAGGAGAGATAGCAAAGGAGCCGGAGAAAGGGATCCACAGGAGGAGGAGGACCTGGGGAGGGCGGCATCTCCCAATCCAGTGAAGAGAGCATTTCAGGAGGAAGAAGGTGATGAAGCTTCTCAAATGCTGCAAAAGGCCAAGTACAACCAGGGCTCAGTTGACTATTGGCTTTGTCAAGGGGAGATTGATCACACCGACCTTAAGTGAGAAGGTTTTCAGTTTTTGTGTGTGGGCGCACGGTGGAGATGGGAGCCCAAAGGGACTCTTCGTAAAGGGATCTATGGGGTCTTCTTAGTGGAGCTTCCCCTGTAGGCTCTAGCTGTAAGTCAGGACTAAGTCACACAGGGTCATCTTTAGAAATCTTGTAGAGGAGGTGCTTTTGTTGTTATCAAAGCACACAAAATTTATAACGTTTTGAAATGTCGGGAGTGCATATCATTACTGAAGTCATAGAAATGGGAGACTTAGTTGAACAGCAGCGAGGATGCTGTTACCCCCATTGCTGTTCGCATAAGCACGCATGCCCCAGATGCAGAGAGGCCCTTAAATAAGTAACCTCCCATCTGTCCCCACACCCTCACCGCCACACCGCCCTCACCTGGTTAGGGCCTGGCCGGCTCACCTTGCCCAGGATGGAGTGGATTGTCCACTCCTCAGAGATACAGGCACAACTTGGTGCCCTGGGATGGAGGAGGGGACTGAGTTTGTTTGGGGGACTGCCAGTGATGTGGCACCAGAGAGCAAAAGTGAAGACATGCTGAGGAAGACCATAGAGGTAAGAGTTGGGGACTGAAGTGTGCGATCAAAAGGAGAGCCAGAAGCTAAAAAAAAAAAAAATGGACTCAAAAAGAAAGGAGATGGTAAGAGTTTCCGGAGATGGGAGGGAGAGGTACAAAGACGGGCTTTTGTGAGCATCAAGTCCATGTGTGTATGAGCCAGCCTGGCCGGCTTCAAGGAACACAATGAGGACAATGCTCTATAGTTACAGAATTGGGAGGAAAAACTCACACATGCCTAATAGGATCTCATAGGACCATATTTGAGCTGGGTACATACTATGTCCCAAAACAGATATACTGAAGCCCTAGCCCCCATCCAGACCTGTGACCCTATATTTGGAAATGGGGTCTTCGTAGATGTAATTAAGTTAAGATGTGGTCATACTGGAGTAGAGCAGGCCTGAATCCAATATGACTGGTGTCCTTTTAATAAAAGTATACTGTGGACACAGACACAAAGGGGAGATGGCGTGTGATGGTAAGGCAGATATTGGAGTGATGTGCACAGGTCTGGAGCTGCCAGAAGCTGGAAGAGGGAAGGAAGGATCCTTCCTTTGTGGCTCTGGTGGGAGCATGGCCCTGCCAACTGCTTGATTTCAGACTTCCAGCCTCCAGAAGTGTGAAGAAATATATGTATCTTGTTTTGAGTTGTTCTGTTTTCCACACTTGGTGACAAAAGCCCTAGATATAGGGCTGATATAGGAGCTATAGGCATTTTTGGACATCTGTATCTATCTATACACATGAATCTGTATAAAGAAGATATTCTAGGGGTGCTTGGGTGGTTCAGTCAGTAATCATCTGACTTGAGCTCAGGTCATGGTCTCACGGTTTGTGGGTTTGAGCCCCACGTCAGGCTCTGTGCTGATGGCTCCAAACCTGGAGCCTGCTTTGGATTCTGTGTCTCCCCCTCTCTCTCTACCCCTCCCATGCTCATGCTCTGTCTCCCTCTGTTTCTCAATAATAAATGAATATTTAAAAATTTTTTTAAATAAAGAGGATATTCTACTTCTTTTACAAACATCTAAGAGGATGATGTTTTAAAAATCTCGTCAGGAGAAAGATGCATAAAATCCAAATCAATGCCGATATTTATTTTTTCCCCCAAGTAATTAAACAAATGTAAGGTGGTGGCGGAGGCTAGCTTCACTTGATTTCCAGTGAATAGTGTTGATGAGTCAGGACCATTACATCTCTGAGAAAATGCCCTGTAAAAAGCAAAATCTGAGTGTTGTGTTTACTAACGTGATACCATATGTTGGTTGATTAACAAGTTGTCAGAATATTAGAAGTTCTTGGCTGATTACAAGAAGGAGCATCTGTTTGCTGAATCTCTTATCTAATGTGTGTACAGATATCGCCAGGTTTGGCACTTTTCCTAAATATCAGATATAAATTCCTGCAGTATTTAGCCTTCAGAGAGTAACATTGATGTACTGCTGGGGTTTAAGAGGTTTATTCTCAGGAAAGCAAAAGAAGGGAGGCCAAAGAGATGACATATATACATGTAAGAATGTTAAGTATTCAGAATTACTTTACCAGTGTATCTTGTATCATCTACTACAATTGTTTCCTTGAATGTCACTTGCATAGAAATTTAAGGAAAAAAATCCACTTTAGATCTATTTATTTATTTATTTATTTATTTATTTTAATTGAAAAAAATTTTAAAGTTTATTTTTGAGAGAGACAGTGTGAGCAGGGGAGGGGCAGAGAGAGAAAGACACAGAATCGGAAGCAGGCTCCAGGTAGAGCTCTTTATTGCTTTGCCTACTGACAGAATTCAACAACACGTTCTATTTCTAAAGTGGCTTACGGTTTATGAATGCTTTCACCTTCCATCCCTACAACCCTATATGGATGGCAAGAAATTGCATCTCCATTTCACAGGTGAAGAGTCTGTGGTTGGGTGGAGGTAAATCCATCTGGCACTGCTGGAATGAGTAAGGAGCGAGCTTTTCTCGTCCAGTTACCTCACCACCTCCCAGTTCTGTATTTCCAGGAGCTGTGGCTACTCTCACAGGATCTAGTCGAGGTGAAATTCTGGGGTGTTTCCTTTTTTCCTTTGCACCATCCCTGGTTCATTCAGTCAGCTGCCATAGATTGGGGCTGTGCCATTTTGGTTGAGGCAAGCAGATTCTATGGGGAAGGAGAAACTTTTCTTCAACCCTTCAACTGTATGGGGGCTAACAAATTTAACTGACCAAAAAACAGATTAAGAGGAGAAAAGGAATATAGATTTTATTAATATTTTACATGGATAGGGCCTCTCAGAAAAGAAGTAAAATTCAAAGAAGTGGGTAGACTCGGATTCATATACCATTTTAACAAAGGCTTTTCTTTGGGCTTCAAGAGACAATAAATTGTGGGAAAGTGACTACAAAATATATGAGGGGAAACTAGTGACAGATAAGGGTTATTTTAGTAAGATTTGTTTATGCAGATGCATCTCAGTGCTGACTGTGTCTCCAGAGATGAGTTGTTCTCCTTTTTCTGGAAAAGGAGTGGAGGACCCCTTCACGAAGGGAAAATCGTGCTGTGCATTTAAGCAGAAGGGAGGAGGGCACAGAGTTCGTCCTGGGTCTGCTGTTCCTTAATTGCTTTCAGCTCAAAATCATCATTATACCAAAATGGAATATTTTGGGGTAGAATATCCAGACCCCTTTCAATCCTTTCTTCACCACTCATCAAAGTAGACATGAAATAAGGAAGGTGGAGAAAAAGGACTCTCTTATGCCAACTGAGTTCACAGTTAGACATATTTCAGTTGTTCCATTTCCTTTGAAATTTCTCAGCATTCATGGTCTTAGAACTAAGTACCTCTTTGCTGTGATGTACACGCCACCTTCTTCTTTAGCCTTGATTTTTTTTTTTTGTCCTATAGTTCTACAACATACACGAAGCCTACATTTTGGAGAACTCTTTTAGTGCTTCAGAAAAATGGGGTATATGGGGCGTCTGGGCGGCTCAGTAGGTTAAGCATCCGACTTCAGCTCAGGTCATGATCTCGCAGTTTGTGGGTTCAAGCCCCACGTCGGGCTCTGTTGACAGCTCAGAGCCTGGAGCCTGCTTTGGATTCTGTCTCTCCCTCTCCCTTTGCCCCTCCCCTACTCGCACTGTCTCTCTCAAAAACTGAATAAATGATAAAAAATTTAAAAAAAGAAAAATGGGATACATTATGAAAACAGAGTATTATTTTTTAGGTATCTTGAATTTTAGCCCTTTATTTAAATTGCAAGTCAAGTATTACCTTTGGGAGTTTCTGGCTGTTATTCCTTTGCTTGATGTAGGAGAAGGAAAACAATTTCACTTTTACCCTCTTATCTTCAGTGACTGGAGCTTGTGAATTAAACAGGCAAAAGGCAGGTTAACAGAGAAGAAGTTTATTTCATGTGCACACAAGGGACCTCACATAAAAGAACTGAAAGCCCTCGAGGTGCCTGAGTGGTTCAGTTGGTTAAGCTTCTGACTCTTGATTTGGGCTCTATCATGAGTTTGAGCCCCATGTCAAGTTCTGGGCTGACAGTGTGGATCCTGCTTGGGATTCTTTCTTTCCCTCTCTTTGCCCTTCCCCTGCTCTCACATGCTTGCTCTCTCTATAAATAAGTAAACATTAAAAAAATTTTTTAAAAGGAACTGAAAACCCCTCAAAATGGGTAGATCTGGAAGCTTATACTATTTTAACAAAAGGTGGTAAATTGTGAACAGATGGCAGGACCAAAGAAAAAAGGCTTGGGCTTCTAGAAGGATTCATTGCAGAAAGGTCAATAAATATATGGGGGGAACTAATGGGGAATAAGGGTTTAATAAGGTACGGATTCAGTAAGATCTGTTATGCAGACTCATGTTGGTGCCTTCTCCACTGAGCAGAATCATCTCCTCTTCCTGGTAGGAGAGAGAAGAGGCAGGACACCTTTATAAAGAGAAATAGATGCCCTCCTTTTAGACAGAAAAGAAGAGGGCAGACAGTTCCCCGTGCATTTGCTGCTTCTCAGTTGTCTTCACCTCAAAATAATCCTTATGCTAATGTAGAATGTTTTAGGATGACATACCCTGACCCCCTTCATTAACTTCAAGGACCTCTCCAGTCAGGTCCTTCCCTAAATTTCTAATCATATTCCCAGCCACTCAATTTCTAGACCTTCTTTAGAGCAAAGTGCTTCACTTCTTGCCCTATCCCACCTTCATCTGAACTCATGCTTCTATTGTCTGTCTGTAATACCGTTTCTCCCTTCCAACCTTATCCTCAAATTTACTTTCCTATTTTAACATCTCCCCAGACCTCCAGCCACTTCGGATGGCTTCTTCCTCTGAGTGTGTTGGGCTCTCGTTGTCTGAGAAATTAATTTGACAATCTATCATTTAGTCCTTCAGATGTTCAGTGGTTGTTGGAACAATTCCATAAATCTTCTTTATTTAACTTCTCACATTGTGTTCCCTTTGTCTCTCTAATTTTTTTTTTTTTAGTTTATTTATTTACCTTGAGAGAGAGAAAATCTCAAGCGGGCTCTGCAGTGTCGGCGCGGAGCCAGAGTTGGGGTTCAAACTGATGAACAGTGAGATTATGACCTGAGCCGAAGTCAAACCAGACACTTAACCGACCGAGTCACCCAGGCGCCCCACTGCCTCTGCCTCTTTAACCTCAATTCTGCTCCGCTCCTCCTGCTTTTATATCCAGGAGTATTGCTTTCCAAAGTGTGGGCTGAGGAAAAGCTGGACCAAGATTTCCTGGAGTTCTTATTAAAAAGGTAGATTCCTGGGACTGATCGTGGATCTGCTCAATTGGGTTCCCAGGATTCTTCTGCATAGTGGAATTTCTGAATCATTGATTTAGACAGCACATGTCATTCATTACTGCGTTCATTGAACAAGGATTTCAGCACAAATTACGTACTAGGTACATGGAATATAGCATTGATTGAGGCAGACAGGTCCCTGTTATCTTGGAATTTCAGTCCTCTTTTGAGAAACTGAGGATGAACAAGGACTTAAAAGTATGATGTGCGTTACAAAGGGGAGACGAAAAGAGATAAGCAAGTGCCTAAGTGGGGGCGTCCTGAGGCAGCCAGTGTAGGTGGGTATCAGGGAACATTCCCCTGCCGAGGGGGTGTTGAGACCTACGTGAGTAGGACTTGGGTGGGAAGGGCAGGTGGGAGTATGGACCATGCACCAAGCTCTGAGGTAGGAAAGAGTATGGCCTTGTCATTGGAGGGACAGGGAGCAAGGTCCACAGGACTTGAGCTCCCCGGGAGAAGTAAGGGAGGAATAGTTAGAGAAGTAACACATGGTCAGATCATGCAGGGCCTTGTGACCAGGCTGAGGAGTTCGGAACACATCCTGAGGACAGCTGGAAGATATCGAAGGGAAGGTGCATGATCACTCTTGTCTTTCAGATCGCTTCAGCTTTAGGTTGGAGCTAGTGTGTGCCTGGGGAGACTACCTAGAAAGCTTTGGAAACTGTCCAGGAGAGAGGTGATGATGATTTCGTCCAGAGGGCTGGTAGGATGAATTCAAATGGTACATGGGAGGTTGGTTAAGTGGGATTTGGTTATTAATTGAATATGGTGGTTAGGAAAAGGGTAGTGTCTTCAATGTCTTTCATTTTTGGTTTGATAAGTGGGGTTGGAGCCGTGCAATGCTGAGACATCACCAGGTTACAAGGACAAAACTACAAGTCCACTTTTCAGGTGCAGAGATTTTGAAGTACCTGTGAAACATTCAGGAGGAAAGTGTCATGTATTTTTTCATATTTCTCATAGAAAAAGTGGAATTGAAGTGGGCTTTGAAAGAACTGTGGAATTTAGATTAGCACCAATGGGGATCCAGTTAGAAGACCACATATATGCTGATCCATCTTGATGGGATTGTTTTCTTACTTACTTGATATTTGGTGATCGCCTGAGTTCACAGTTCTGTATTTCTAAAGTCCATCTTCAAAAGTGACTCTTTCCTACAAGGAGATTATGATGGCTTTGTTTGCTTGTTTGATTTTGGTTGTTTTCTTTTTTAAGTTTACTTATTTTGGGAAAAAGAGAGAGCATGAGCAAGGGAAGGGCAGAGAGGGAGAGAGAGAATCCCAAGCAGGCTCTGCACTGTCAGCATGGAGCCCAATGCAGGGCTCGAATTCATGAACCATGAGATCGTGCCTGAGCCAAAACCAGGAGTCAGTTGCTTAACCAACTGAGCCACGCAGGTGCCCCTGAACTTGGTTTTGTTTAGCATGTAGGTTGTCAATAGAGTTCTTTGTGTGCATTTATGTTATTTGGGGAGGGGAGAGCTTAGTGGAGGTATCCACATTCTTTATTTTTTATATTTTTATTTTTTTAATGTTTATTTATTTTTGAGAGAATATGAGCGAGGGAGGAGGGAGAGAGAGGGAGACACAAAATTGAAAGGAGGCTCTGGGCTCTGAGCACCAAGCCTGACAAGGGGCTCAAACTATGAACCATGAAATCATGACCTGAGCTGAAATGGGACACTTAGCCTACTGAGCCACCCAGGTGCCCCGGTATGCATGTTCTTTGACATTTATCTGTAATCCCAACTTCTGTCATCCAGCTGTGGATGAGCTCAGATATACTGGGAGATACCAGAGAACTTCCATGAAGGGACAAATACAAACAAGAACTATGTCATTTTGTACAGACCTCTCAATGATGCTGGCGAAATTTCATGTCCAGTGAGAAATTTTAGGAGGAAATTGTTTGCGAAGGTGAAATTATCTCTGCACTCTAGCCATGCGGTGGTTTCCATTTGATGTGACTCTTTCAATATAGCCTAGTATCCAGGAAGAGCAGATCATGGAAAGCCCTGGATTCTCCTTCTGCCTCTCTTCCTTTGATCTTCCTTCCCTGTTTTCTGTCCATTGTCTGCTTCTCATTTATCTTTACAAAAGGGAATAATGAATAAAGCAGGAATGGGGCTAAATTATTGTGCCCAAAATATGATCAACTGTCTTCTTATTCAATGAATATCAATGAACGATAGAATGTAGAAACATGGCCATTGGATTGGTCCTTACATTTTATTTATTTATTTTTAATTTTTTATATGTATTGATTGATTAAAATTTTTTTATGTCTTTATTTTATTTTCAGGAGAGAGAGACAGAGAATGAGCTGCGGGGAGGCAGAGAGAGAGAGGGAGACACAGAATCTGAGGCAGGCTCCAGGCTCTGAGCTAGCTGTCAGCACAGAGCCACAAGTGGGGCTCGAACCCACGAACCTCAAGATCATGACCTGAGCCAAAGTCGGACACTTAACCAACTGAGCCACTCAGGCGCCCCACATGTATTTATTTTTGAGAGACAGAGAGAGATAGAACACAAATGGGGGAGGGGCAGAGAGAGAATGAGACACAATCCAAAGCAGGCTCCAGGCTCCGAGCTGTCAGCACAGAGCTGATGCGGGGCTCAAACTCACAAACTGTGAGATATGATCTGAGCCAAAGCCAGATGCCCAACCAACTGAGCCACCCAGGTGCCCCTGGTCCTTATGTTTTAGTGTGAGAAACCTCTCCACGCAGTTCCCAAGTCATGCTCAGCTTAACTCTACTTGGGTATTCTTAGTGGCGGGGAGCTCCCCCTCTATTTTAAGAAGCAACCAATTGTGTTACTAAATCTAATTAGAATATCTTTCCTAAAATGAATCAAAATAAGCCCACTCGCTGACACGTGACACTTGTTCCACACTTCACAGCAACACAGAATAAATCTATTCTATATTCTGTGTGACAGCCTTTCCAATGTATGAAGACAACTGCCGTGTCTCCTCAAGCCTTCTCTGCAAACTAAATGTCTCCAATCCCCTCAGATGCATTTCTTATAGGACAGCATTTCTGCATTCTTCACCATCTGTCTGAAAACTGGTCTCCTCTGGGCCCTCTTGAAAGGCAGTCGCCCCTTTCTGAGTGACGCCCACGCGGACCAGAGCCATGTCGGCCGGACAACTGCCTCCTAGTTGAGCTTGTGTTTCTTTCAATGACAAACACTTCATTTTAAACAGAGGACAATGAGTGGGGACCAAAGGCTGTGTGGGATGCATGTTGTGTTTAGAGCTCCGAGACATTCTGAGGTTGGTGGAATATTTATGTTTGGTCACAACAGAGTGGTTTTTCCTTTGTGAGGCTTGAATCATGCTGCATCCCAGTGAAATTACTGGGTAATAAATGGGATGGGCTCTAAATTCCCTCAGAGTGAAGTGGGAAGATGTTCCCCCTTTTTCACTTTTCATGTGGCAGTTGTACCTTAATCTGCTTTTAGGAACAGCTGTTGTAACAGATGTTCATTTTAGATGGTATGGTGTGTGTGTGTGTGTGTGTGTGTGTGTGTGTGTGTGCGCGTGCGAGGGTTTTTGTTTTAGTTTTTTCCTGGTCATATACCTAGCAGAATCCTTTTCATGAAGAGATGTTTATGAAAACCCAGATCCTTTTTCCTAGTGCAAATAGGCTACCCTCTGCGTAATACCTTCACATTGTCGCCCACATTGCTATGTACCTTCCAAGGTCATGGTCCTCTGCTCCATGTTCTGTGTGGTTTTGCATGCAGCTAAAACCCCTTCCTCCCCTCATGAGACTTTCAGTGCAGGCTTATGGCTAATGGGAAGGTCACTAGTTGACAGAGAGGGTCTAATAGAAATCAGAAAGATGGCTGCACAACTAGCAGTATTCGACCTAAAACCAGGAGCAGCAGCAGACTGTTCTTCCTACTCATCCACACTACTAGTTTTGGGGCCAGATAGTCATTACAACTATCAAATCACGGACGCACTGGCAAATCCTGGTCTTGGTTGGTGCCGAAGCAAAAACTATTGTCTCCGGGAAAAAAAGTTATTTCTCTTATTACATAGAACATAAAGCATGGATATGTGTAACATTTACCAAATAGGTGTTTCTGTATGTAAAAAAAAGAGACACAATACTAAAATAATGGTTTTCACTGACTGAAAAGTGTGACCTTCCATGAAAGAGGAGACCCTCGGTAAGAAGTGTCCCTTCCAATTTCTGTTTTCCATTTATCTATGATCCGAAAGGAGAAATTCCGTGCTAAAGAATGAACTCTTGAGATCACCGCTCACCCAACCATTACTGTTGCAAAAGTCTTCATGCTATTGTAAAACCACAGGTACCATTCCAATATCTGAACAGAGTTGATGCTCCAGAAAGGCATGGCCTCATGTCAACCCTGCAACAAAAAGAATTCCAGTTGAGATAAGTTACAAGTGCTTGTACCAGGTCACTACCCATTCTGCAGTTTGGTTGATAAATGCCTAATAAGAATCTCCTGCAGGACATACCATTTAGCATTCTCCTGGCAAGACTTCCTCTTTGTAACTATTTGCTATTTTATTATTCTTCATTTTAATAAGTAATCTGCATACATGATTTAAAAAAGTCAGAATATGAATTCATACTTCTACTACCTGATTTACCAACTTTCAGGGATGCCTTTTGACTCCCCATTTGAATAATTAGGAAAGAAACATAACTACTCTGACTTTTATTCTCTCTTCCCAATACACATTACCAATATTTTAAAAAAATTTAATGTTTTATTTATTTTTGATACAGAGAGAGACAGAGCATGAGAAGGAGAGGGGCAGAGAGAGGGAGACACAGAATCTGAATCAGGCTCCAGGCTCTGAGCTTATCAGCACAGAGCCCGATGTGGGGCTCAAACCCATGCATGTGAGATCATGACCTGAGCCGAAGTCGGAGGCTTAACTGACTGAGCCAACCAGGCACCCCACACGTTACCAATATTGTTCTTTTTAAATGGCCATTGTTCATAGAATTTAAGTCTTGGAATATAATCTCTACAGTTGTCTTGGTTTGGGTCCTAAATGGGTTCTATCCTCAAGGCAACCCTTTGGCTCTAGTTTTTTAAAATCGTCTATTTGATGATTGGTGTCTGGTCTTCCAATATTTCTTCAAAAAACCTCACTGAAAATATTTTCCTGAGTTCTTAAAATTGAAAATCATTTGCCTGTTTACTTGAATGACCATGTGAAGTGTAGAATTCTTGAGTCACACTTGACATCTCAGAAGACTCTTTACACACTGACTTTCAGAGTTGATTTTTTTCCCTTGTAAGATCTGATCTGTATCAGTTTTTGACTTAGTCTATATTTTGATTTATAGATTCAAGTCTTTTATTTCAGAACAGCTTCCTGAATTACCTTTGGATATAATCACAGCTTTTCCTCTTACTTGGGCTTTTCCAGAGATGCCTATTATTTAGAAGTTGGATCTCCTTTGTTTTCCTCAACTTTAAGTTTTTATTTACTCAATTTCACTCTTTTCCCTCCAAGCTCATTTTACTTGGTTTCCTCAGCTCTACTCTCTGACTCTCCTCTTTTCCTCTTCCAACACTGCCTCATGTCTAAGCTCAATTTATTTATGTGATTTTGAAACTTTGCTCATGACCCAGGCCCTGCAGCCCAGTCTGTGTCTTTAGGATGTATTCATAAATGATTTCTGAAGACCTGATTAGGGACCCACTCTTTCACTCCATTTTCCTTAACCTGAGCTTCCTTCCTTGTCACAACATCATGGTTTCATCAAGCTCCTATCTCTCATCTTTTCCCTTTTACATTTGTTCACATAACTTGGGTAGCTCACTGACTAACCAGAAGCAAGCTCTTCCCAGTTTTACCCTCTACCCTGTCTCCTAGATCATCTGTTTCCTTACTTAGTTTCTAGAAAATACCATCATCTAAATGTGCTGTCTCACTTCACTGATACAGTCTGTGCTTTTACACTGTTCCCACCTCAATGTGAAGAAGCCTACTAACAACAGAGAAAAAAATGAGTAACCTTGGGAATTCAAGAGATTAACCTTGAGGGGGTTGACCTTATGCATACCATTTCTTTGAAGTCCAGCATTTTATCTTAAAAAGAAAGCAATATTTTTGTTCAACTCCATGATTTCTGTGTTTCTTTTAAATGTTAGTGGGAAGTAGTCCAAACTATTTGGCTATCATTACTTAATTCCCTCATCTTACCTCCAATTTTTTAGTAAAATTGAAGCCTCAAAGAGATAAGCCATAATAATAATGAGGTTTCAAGTACTTTCTAGCATGTCAGTGGAGATCCTCAGGGGTGTGAAGATCTCAGCAATGAATCAACCACATGTTAAAAAGGACCTCCCCACCCCATCTGCATCTTTAAATCTCTGGCCTCTGGAACAGTACTAGGTACATATATTTGTCTTTCCATAATTGTTTGTAGACTTGACCAGAACTGAAGTGGGGAGATTTCTTTGCCACATTCAATAGGCCACTGCTTATTTTAGCTTATTCTCAGTGTCTTCTAGCTAAAAGGCAATTGTTCTTTGTACTGAAAGAAATATCAAGGTGAGGCCTTAAGGAATCAACTGTAATGTGTGTTTATACTGTGAGTGCCACAACTCAGCTCTTGAAATAGGTGTTTCTTGTCATCGCCTCCAGCCTGAAAGAGAGCAGACATTTTTCTTGAGCCTTAATGGGGGAGTCCAGGTAACTGTGTGGGAACACAGGCCCTGCAATTAAGCTGCCTGATTGCAAATCCTGGTATCATCCTTGATAGTTGTGTGTCCATGGGCTTGTTCATGGACCTGTCATTACTTCATTTTCCTCATTTATTATATGGGGATGATAAGACTATGTGCCTCATCAGGTCGTTGAGAGGAACACATGATGCTATGTGTGAAAGTGTTCAACATCAATCCTGAGACAAAGTATGCCCTCATTAAATGATACTGTTCTTACCAATAAATGGTTGGCTGAAGGCACAGAGAGGTCGTAGGATGAGTCCAAAACATTTTGTTTAAAAATACTTTGAAAATGTGACCCCAAGACTAGGTAGCAGCTCTAGACAATAAGTACCTGCCTTTGTGAAAAACTCCATAATCCCCACAATTAAAAATATTTTCCCATTTCCTCCATATACACATACATGTACTCTGTCACCCAGAAATAGTAAAAGAGTTAGAGTAGGAAGGTGTTGTCTACAGGTCTTGTGCTATAGTCATTTCTCACCCTTACTTCTAAAGCCTGAACTTCCCCGACAGCTTTGTGTGCATGGGGTGTTGAACCACCTACCTCAGACTAGAATGGTAAGTAGCCTTGGACCCCCACTGAGCTTTAGAAGTTAGTTGTTGGGTTTTCCATATAGCAGGATTGCCCTGGTGGACAAACATAAGGGGCCTACAAGTTTCCCCGACTCACAGATTCCCCCATTCTTCCATATGTCCTGGGAGAGCCCAGCGCTATCTAGGAATTCCAGAATTAGAACAAGCCATTGAGAATGTCATGTTTAAGGGTAGGCAGGCTGCTGACTAGTTATTTTCTTTACATCTTCCAATCCTTTGGCATCTACTCTAGGAAACGCCAGCCAGAACTCTCCAATTATCTACCATATGGATAGCATCTATAAGAAAACAATGTATAATCTATATTAGTTATGTGCTCTGATGAACACAATTTCACAGCCAGGAAGGATAATAAGGATGTAGGTTTGTCACACTGTCCTCTTAAAAAGTTATCAGGCAACCTACACTACAGAGTCTATTATTTTATAGCCCAATTTTACTCTGTTTAATGTGATTTAAAGACCCACATATTTACCGATGAATTTGGTCAAGAGTAAGAAACATTTAACGGGCAGAATGGGAAAGCTCTCCATTTGGGAGAAGTATTTATGGTTTTGAAATTCTTGCAGAAGTCCAGATGAGGCTCAAAGTCCATGGCATAAGATAATTATCATGACCTTATTTTCCAAAGCCATTCCCACAAGGTTAAGTTCTTCACATGCCCTTCTTAGAGAAGCACATTTGAGACAGATTATGCTGGGGTCCTCCAACCCAGAACTAAAGATCACACCCAGATAAGGACTAAGGAGATGGACTGGAGAAAAGTATAGGATCCAATGAATTTGTCCTGTGTTTGTGACCAGAAGTGACATTAACAATGGCTGGGGTGATCCTTACACCAAGACATGGGAAATGAGGGGGCATTTGGGTGCCTCAGTTGGTCAAGCATCAGACTTTGGCTCAGGTCATGATCTATGAACTATGAGTTCGAGCCCCACATCTGGCTTGCTGCTGTCAGCACGGAGCCTGCTTCAGATTCTCTGTACCTGTCTCTCTTTGCCCCTCCCCAATAACATACTCTCTGTCTCAAAAATAGATCAACATTAGAAAAAGAAGTGGGAAGCTTATATAAAATGGCTAAGGGGCGCCTGGCTGGCTCAGTTCGTTAAGTGTCTGACTTTGGCTCAGATCACAGTCGTGAGTTTGAGCTGTTGGCAGTGTTTGAGCCTGCTTGGAATTCTCTCTTTCTGCCCTTCTCTCACTTGTGCTCTCTCTCTCTGTCTGAAAATAAATAAATAATCTTTAAAAAATAATGAGTACAATGGCTGAAAAGCTCTGTCTTCAAAACTCCTCTCAGGAAACTTTTTGTCTTAACAAATCTCATACCTCTACTTTTATCACAATCCTGTGACTTCTCTGGAGAGAGTAGCTGCCGTGAAATAGGCAGAGTCTGATACAAGACTTTATGCTGGGGTCCAAATGATCTAAATACTGAGTCCTGTGTAGACAGTAGGGTCTTTGCTGTTGCGTGCTTTGCCGTCCCTCCTGCTGAGTTACAGTCTTCCCGTGGTCTTCTCCATGGCCAGGTCACAATGCTCATCTTCCCTTAGCTAGAGGAGAGAATTCTCTAAATTGTTGCTCTCTACCCTAAACTGTCTCTCCTTAAGGAAATAAGTGAGCTGCTAGCTGCGCTAATCCAGAAAGCTCCAACTGTGTCAATGGTGGATGAGAAAAAGTGTCCAATTCTTAACATTTATGGCGTTAGAGAAGACCTCAGCTCTCAACAAAGGCATTGGTTTTTGTCTTGGTCTTTTCTCCTTCAGCGTTTACTTAACAAAAAGCATGCACGCATCACACACACACACACACACACACGGACACACACACACACACACACACACACACACACACACTTTGGTCCATTGATTTAAAGAAATTTTAAAATAACTTGGTTACCAAAGCCTGAGAGGGTTATACCACAAAAGAAAGCCTAGCAGAGCCAACGGGCTCCACAGCCAGTCAGTGACTGAATCCCAGCTTCTCTCTTCCTTAAAAGTGTGACCTTTGCCTAGCTAACGAATGTACTATTTTCTCATTTGCAAAATGATGATGATGATGATGACGACGATGATGGAACTTTCTTCCTGGAGTTGTAGTGAGAATTACATATGTGAAGAATTTACGACAATGATTAACACATACTAGGGGATAGTTTGTGGTTTTAAGAAGTCCCCTCAGAGAATACCACTTTCCCTACCCACGTTCTGAGCAAATGAAGAGGTAAATGAAAGAGTAAGAGAGTAACACATCATTTTGGTTACTTGATAAGGGCAGTCCTAACTATTACTTAGAGTCAGGGCAGCTGTGGGCTGCACCACAGAATTAGGCTAACTTTCTCACTTGTTCCAGAAATATGTGCACCACACCCAACATCAGCCCCCGAGAAACAGAGACAGAGACAGAGAGAGACAGAGAGGGGGCAGGGAGAGAGTTGGTCTGTGCCTCTATTGGAAAGGGTAAGGGGAGGGGCAAGAAGATTTGGGGGAAAATCCATCTCTCTAGAAAGTCAGGGGATGGGAACAAGCTTCCCTCTGCCAACATGATCATTCATTGTGAACAGTTATAATTAAACTGTGGACATTTCATACTCCACCTGCATCATTATGTAGTTGATCTGGGACATAGACTCTCAATAAATGTTTCTGATGCAAGGAGGAGTGCTATGTCTTTGCTATTTGGTTTTTATTAAAAATCATTTCCAAGGAGACTATAAATAACTTGCCAACCTTTCTGTGAAACTTTCCTGCCCATCCTGGCCTTTATTTTCACTTTCTGCTCAACTTTCTGCTCAACTTTCTGCTCAAACAGGACATCCACAGAGCTCACTGGGTCCTTAGCACAGGCAACCTGACTTTGTATAGATTTTACATACTGGTTCCTTCTCTCCGCCCATCTTATCCCCCCAGGTTCCTCAGCACCCTGCACACCATGGGATTCACACCATGTCCTCAGATTTTGTGACATTTCCCACTCTGTGCAGAGGGCAGAAGAAGTGGAAAATCTGAGGGTAGCAAGTCACCAAAGGAATATTCTCCTCCATGGTGTAGGTGAAGAAATAGCAAAGCAGGGAGAGCAAATGAGGAGGGGGGGTGGTTTCAGCGCTAAGAATTGGGGCTTTGATGGTTATATTATTTAAACACTGTGTGGCTGTGCCGAGTTTCTGCTGGGAGTTCAGTCTGCGTACTAGGCAGAGAAGACACCAAGATGAGCAACACATACAATGTAAGTCCTACCCTCAAAGAGCTGGTCACCCAGAGTTGTGGTTTCCAACCTTGCTTTTGCTGTCATAAATAACATCCTATGCAATGAGCCCTCCTCCCGGTGAACCAAATGTGTCCCCTCCCTCTGGCCCCTCCTGAACATCACTGATGCCATCACTCATACACACTTGAGTGCAATGCTAGGCAGGCGTGATAAACACTACACCACATGGGTAAACGCGGTCCTGCCTGAGCACTGAGAGGGAAGCAGGAGATCACCATTCAAGCCAGACCTTGTGTAAGGAGTGTGCGACAGGAGGTGATGGGAGCACAGGAAAGGCATTCCAAACAGGGGAGACGGCGTGAGGAAAGGCAGAGCTGTAACTGTCACCTGTGTGTCCAGGAAGAGCCAGCATCCTGTGTCCCATGCAGTGAGGGGTTGCCAGATTTAGCAAATAAAAATAACAGATTCCCTCTCCAGTTGGGGCAGACTTCTATTTAAGAGGTATTCATCAATTATCTGACACTCGAATTTAACTGGGCATCCTGTGTCCTATCTGCCACCCAATCCCTGATGCATAGGGCCTCTGAGCACACATCCTGGCTGCTCTGAGGTGCACAGCTGGACTGACAGCCCTGGAGCAATTGCACAGACACCAGCTCAGGGCCGTCCTGCTCCGTCACTCTTGAGAAATCTGCCTGATTGTTTTCTGTCTTCGTTTTAAAATTATTATTAGGGAAAAAAAAGAAAAGCATTTCCAAAGACGGACATTTCAAATCTCTTTGGGATGAAATTGTACTATGAGTCCTGCTGTATCAAGTACTGGGTACTTTTTGTAAAAAGAAATGCGAAGGATGCTACATAGGAAATATGGCAGTTTTCACCCTGCAGAGCTAGGCTCACGTTCAAAGCAGGCTTTTGATGCTCTCGCCCTCTAGCGGCCAAATGCCTAAACAGGGGTTTGAGTTCCTACTTCAACTGTCATCCCCTTGGGACTGAGCCCTTGCTTTGACTCTCTCTGAGTGAAGTAATTAAAAAAGACACAAGATGGTGCAAATGCAGGTGTGGGGAGATCCTACACCCAGCATGAGAGGCACTCGAGTCCAGGAAAGAGATGCAGAATGTTGGGCTGCTCTTCTGTGACCTCTTACTTCTTCATGATACCCTGGGGCAAGTCTTCTGGTCCCAGGGGGACTGCTTCTGCCCCTGGTTGCCTTGACCTTCATTCATTTATCCAACAAATATTCCTGTGCTGAGTGCTGGGCATAATACATAAAACCTAACCTATTTAGGGGAGCCTGAGGGGCTCAGTCTGTTAAGTTTGGGACTCTTGATCTCTGGTCAGGTCATGATCTCATGGTTCATGAGTTCGAGCCCTGCATCAGGCTTCATGATGACCTTGCAGAACCTGCATGGGATTCTCTCTCTCCCTCTCTCTATCTCTCTGCCTTTCCCCTACCCACACTCACACTCTTCCTCTCTCTCAAAAATAAATTAATAATAAAAAAAACATAACTTATTTCATCATGATTTGGAGTTAAACCAAAGACTTTGCAGAATTCAAGAAATTGTACCCAAAACAAATTGAACTCATTGCTAGTCACAGGAATTTTAGAATCATAAAAGGGTCTACATGAGTAATACATTTTTTTCTATGACATCCTTGCTTTATAACTCATACATAGGACATCTCTTTGATAAATGGTCATTGGACTTCTTGACAACTATTTATAATTTCGCACATAGTCACCAATCAGATTGTATATAATACAAAATCGATGCCATGTGATATGCCTAGAGCCATTTTCAACTTTATGAAAAAAGGGGGACTTGGCAAAACATTGAATTCTTTCTGTTTTCCTAGAATGGGCAATGCTATGCCCGACTTTGGAAGACTATCCCGACAGAAACCTATTAGGTCAATGAAGTTGTTTGGGAAATAGTCGGTTCTGTTTGTGGTTTGACCAAACAAAATCAGTGTGAAAATCTCAGTGGCCTGTTGGTGTGTCACCTGTGGCTGTTTAGTCATAAAGGGTCATCTTCCCAACCTCTGCCTCCCATGTTCTACTAATCTGCACACCATTCCGATCTTACCTCCTAAGTGTTTCGCAAGTCTGCCTAGTTTTTTATCTTTGCTAACTCCTTGGTTCAAATTCTCACAACTTTTTTCCTAAACTATGATAATAGACACTTGAGTGTGGTCCCCTTTCCTGCTTCCTTCAACTCCATTCTCCACCCAGTTAAACAGTAATCTGACCACATCATGGCTGTTTTCTTTCCTGTGCATGCCTCCACAGTGCTAGGATAAAGTTCAAGCTTTTTGTACGTTGAATGCATGGGACTGCCACCTGTCCAGCCGCGTCCGCCACCCCTACATCATCCTCCTCAACACTTCTCTGCAAGAGGCTGGCAGGTGCTCTCAGCAGGTTTGTGGATCTGTTAAATGACTGTCCAAACCCATAAATCTAGCTCTGTGCTGTCTTGGTTTTCATTTTCTCCTTTGTAAAACCAGAGCCCAGAGGAGACCAGATCCCATTCTAAACATGTTATGAATTTGTCTCAACTGTGTTTAGAGTCCCATTATCAGTGAGTAATATGTTTATCAGATTCCAGAGGCTCCCAGCCCATGCCTTCCCCCAGGCCTCAGCTGTGTCGCATTCTCTGGATAATTCTGTTTGGGTGCCTAGTGTTGTGTTCATTGGATTTTGACCTCGACATAGAGTAGAAATACCTTGGTTACAAGGGCTTATTCATTCGTTTGTTCATTTTGTTTGTTCATTTGTGCATTCATTCATTAATTCATGAACTGTTACTGATGGGGAGAGAGCGGAGAGTCCCAGTCTTTCTGAGGGAGCAAGATCCTCTCTGACAGATGCTTCCTACATGAGAACTAAGTCTCTACATCTTTTAACTTTCCCAACCAGTCTTGTAAGCTTAATGCCACTGGGCATGCCTCATCCAGATCTATTCTTGATGTGTCTATTATGTTTAGATGACTGAGGTCACTGCATTTTATTTTCATTCAGAGCAATGCAGACATTGAATAAAAGTGCCAAAATGAATTCCCCGTGACACGGAGAGGACATATCACTGTGTAGAGTGAACTGATGAATATTAGGAGGTCATGCTCATCTGGCCAGCAATGGCTGCACTTTCTACCTATGTCCAACAGCTTTAGTTACACATCTGGTTCCCTTAGCGATCATGACCCACTTGGGGATAGTAGAGGGTGATTGGTCATGTTTTGACCGAGATGTATTCCCTTACTACACTTACTTGGCACTTACGATGTGCCAGGCACTGTCTCCATTAATCCTCCAGGCAACCCTCTGGGATAAATTCTTTTAAAGAGCACATGCATGCATGCACAAGCAGGAGAGGGACAGAGAGAGAGGGAGAGGGAATCCCAAGCAGGTTCTATGCTGTCAATGTAGACCCCGACGGAGCTCAGTCTCATGAATCATGAGATTACGACCTGAGCCAAGATCAAGAGTTGGACACTCAACCAACTGAGCCACCCAGGAGCCCCAAAGTAAGTTATTATTCTTATTTCCATTTTACAGGTTAGGAAAACTAAAGCACCTTGCCCAAGGTTGCATAGCGGGTGAGTAGTGGAGCAGAGTCAAGCTTGGACCCCAGAGTATGTGCTCTCCTCACACAGATAACCCTTTCGGAAACATTAGCAGCTCAAGGTAGCTAACCCATGTTCTTCCCTTGACCTTAAAGCTGTAGCCCTGTCTATGCAGTCAGTATTTGTACAAAAGAAGAACAGCAGAATACACATAGGTAACCCTCTTCTCCCTTCCGGTAGTTGGGGCGGGGGATGGCAGGGCTGCTTTGGCGGGGAGGGCAGCCCCCAGCAGGGGTTCCCCGCCTTACTACCCTGAGCCTGGCTTGTCTGCAAGCTGTAGTAGAACTGAGACCAAATGTTATAATTGAGAGGAGTGTCTGAGTTTCTCTAGTCGAAAGCCTTCATTTTATAGAAGAGAAATCCCAGGGCCTAGAGAGGTTAAATAACCACTCATCCAAGATCACACAGCTCAAGAGTGAGTGTGGGGTTGCTTCTGCACAAATTGAGAACCTGAGTGAACCAGCACTCTGTCAATTCTTAGTTTCCTGCTTCTGTTTTGTCGGCATCTTTTGATTTTTGGGCTCCCTGGGTGACATTGATTATTATTGATTTCTTCCTCCTATTACATGAATGTAGATGCTGGCTTCATCATCTATACGGTTTCTGTGGAATAGTGACTCAGACGTGTGTGAGTCTTTAACTTGGGAGAATATTTAAACGGGGCTGGCAGGTTCCAGGGCACCTGTTCTTTGAGCAAATACAAGGAGAAGGTGGGAGGGAGAAATGGAGGGACATTGTCTGGGACCCCAACAGGCACACGCCATGAAATCCGGTACATTTATCACAGCTCCTAACTAAGTGCTCACTGCTCATCTATCTTCATCCCTTTCCCACCCCCCATTCAGTGCAGCCCTCACCATGCGACGAATCACTTCTCTAAACTACAGATGTGGTCCATTCCATCTTTGTCACCTGCTGGATACAATTTAAGCTTCTCATTTGAGGGGCTTCTGGGTGACTCAGTTGTTAAGCATCCAACTTTGGTTCAGGTCATGATCTCACAGTTTTCGAGGTCGCGTCTCACTTTGGGCTGTCTGCTGTCAGCGTAAACCCTGGATCCTGTTCCCTTCCTTCACCACCTACCCTCCCCCCAGCTCGTGTGTCATGTCCCCTCTCTCTCTCTCTCTCAAAAATAAATATTTAAAAATAAAATAAGCTTCTCATTTGAAATGCAAGAACCCTCAAAATTGGCCCTTACTTACTTTATCAATCTTCTGCCAACCCTGATCCCCATCATTAATTTTTTTTTAACTATTTGCCGCCGCCACCACCTGCTCCCCACAGCCCGGAGCACATGCACCCTACTCATCCTGTCGCTTCAGGCATTGGTCATGGCCAACCTGGGGTTCCTTGGTTTGAAACATTCCTTCCCCAGTGACTCACCTGCTGAAACTCTATTCCTTCTTTGAGACCACACATTACCTTTTCTCCAAAGCCTTTCCTGTTCTTGACCAATGTGGCCATTCCTCTGTCTGTGCTTTGTGTCTATATCTCAACTAGAGCTCTACTGTTTTTTCTTTAATTAAGTGAACATAGAGATTATCTTCTTAGTCCACATGGTTTCATCATTCCTTCACTGAGCCCACCAGGCTAAAAGCATTTACTCGGTATCTCAGTGTGCCCAGGGCTGTGGTAGGGGCTCAGGTTCCAAATCGACTAAAGCTAGTCTTCCTCTTTTGTGACCTCACCATCTCATGAGAGATGCTCACATTTAAGTAAATAAATAATGTGCAGTGGGATGAACATTCACAAATCTGTGACTTGTCTTCTTGATTTTAGCATCCTTAGCATTCTGCAATGGCAAATTAGTGCTCAATATTTTAAAAAATATTTTAAGTCATGTCTACACCCAATGTGGGCCTTGAACTCACAACCCTGAGGTCAGGAGTTGCATGCAGCACCAACTGAGCCAGCCAGGCAGCCCTGTGCTCAACAATTTTTTTGAAAAAATGAAGGGGTGAGTGAATGAGGAGATGGATATATTGGTTACCAACACTAAGCCAACATTCTCCAGACTACGGTGTCTTATAAAGCAATTTTATGAATTACAAGAACAAAATATTTTACTTTTTAAAAATAGTTATAGGTGTGCCTGGGTGGCTCAGTCGTTTAAGCATCTGACTTTGGCTCAAGTCATGATCTCACAGTTCGCAAGTTGGAGCCCCATAATGTGCTCTGTGCTAACAGCCCAGAACCTGCTTTGGATCCTCTGTTCCTCTCTCTCTGCCCCTCCCCCATGCTCTTTCTCCATCTCTCTCAAAAATAAAGAAACATTAAAAAATAATTAAAAAATAAAAATAGTTATGCATTTACCATACGTAGAAAAGTCAGAAAATATAGCATTATTTTATCAAACCCATAATTTTAACAATATTAACAAAGAGATTCATCTTTTTAAGTGACTCAACACTAATATAAAGTGTAACAATTTGATGACAGAAAACAAATTGCTGAAGTTTGAGAAACACTGACTGGACAAGGTAATTTTCACAATTTCCTTTTCCTTAGGTTTTTTTTTTTTCCTGAAACCAGTCTACACTAATTTACCTTTGGAATTTTTGGAACTTCTTGAAATAACTCATTTTACTGTAAAAACCTGCAACCAAAGGCAATTAAGAACTATTTAGTTTAAATTTTGAAAACCATAGGGGTGCCTGGGTGGCTCTTGATTTTAACTCCGGTCATGATCCCAGAAGACCACGGGGTTGTGGGATCGAGCCTCATGTCAGGCTCTATGCTGAGCATGCAGCCTGCCCAGGATTCTCTTTTTCCGTCCCACCCTACCCAACTCACACGTGAGCACACACACACTCTCTTTGTCTCAGAAATAAATATGTAAATAAATCTTGAAAAAGATGGGACAAAGAACATTGTGTTTTGACGATGAGCCAAACCATATTCATTTATCTCAGAAACGATTCTGTACACTGTCTCCTTGAGTGTCCTGACTTCCGCAGGCTGTGACCTGGCCCATGACAAGGCGTAGCCTCACCCATAAGTTGGGTTATTATTATTTATATGAGGAAGTAGGAGGATTAGGAAATGGCTTTCCCAGGCGTCCTGAGCAGCTGGACATGATCCTTGACATTTAGGATAAGTGGTAGCTACTCCGGGAACGGCGGAAATCTGTCCTTGTCCCGCTCCTTCAGCTGCTCTAGCCTTGCCTGCCTCTTTCTCTGTAGCTGCTACTGCTCTCCCGGTAGAACTCTCTCTCTCTCTCTCTCTCTCTCTCTCTCTCCCTTCCCTACCCCCATCCCTTGTTTTTGCAGCCTTTTGGCTTTGCCTGTTAATGACTGTTCTTGGAGATCCTCTTTGCCCAGCCATACGGCCTGCACCTGAGGTGACCGCCTGAACCCAGGTTTCCCAGAACTTTCCTGAGTTTAACATGGGAATTTCTGCATCCTGAGGCACCTGGGTGACTCAGTCCTTTGAGCCTCGGACTTAGTCTCAGGTCATGATCTCAAGGCTCAAGGCTTGGGAGTCGTGAGTCCGGCTCACTGCTGTCAGCATGGAGCCTGCTTCAGAAAACTCTGTCCCCTCCTTCTCTATGCCCCTCCCCCATTCATGCTCTCTCTCTATGGTCTGCTCTCTCTCAAAAATAAATAGACATTTAAAAAAAAAAGGAACTTCTGCATTCTGGGATCACCCAAAGTCCTGGGCAAACCTGGCCAGCTGGTCACCCTAACTTGTTATCTGTACCTTATTCAAATTCTGTAGGCAACAAAAGGGCAGATCTGACTGGGTCCCGCCCAGCACTCATAACAGGGAGCCCTGGCTTGGGGTGGCATAGAGAAGCTCCTGGCTACCTTCCTCGGCTACCTTCCTCGGAAGGGGCTTGCGAGCAGGATACATTGGGGTTATGATCCACTCCTCGCTGGGCTACTTCGCTACACCACTTTGCCATGTATCAGGGTCTTGGGCTCTGACACACATGGGTTGGGGGTGTGTGCGGAAAGAGGGAGGTGTGTGGGGGCAGGGGAGCAGGTAGAAACTACTTATCATTTTATTCTTTGATGAATTCAATCACATCGCACAGATTAGACTCCTCATAGAGTGTTGTGGAAAACCTGGCCCACCCTCTAATTAAATATTTTACCCCACTAATCCTTGCCCAGTTGAGAGACTGTAAAATGTGGGAAAGAACATGTTTCAAAAGCAAAACTGTATAATGGGGGAAACAAAACTTTAAGCTCTTGTAGCACATGGGGAGGGACACAGAGGTCACCTAGGGGGTGGGGACAAGCAGAGACACAAAACAGCTGGTGAACGCCCCAGGTCTTTCTCCTCCTCCCACTGGGATCCTGAAGTTAGGGTCTTTGTCATTAAAACTGTTTTTTTCCATCTGCAATGAACACGGAACATGCATTGTACCCTCTCCTCAAGTCCTGGGGACTGGGGACTGCGGTGGGGAGAGATCACTGTAAAAATACTTAAGTTCTGGAGCACATGATTGGTTTTCAAGAATTGACTGTAAAACTTGAGGGTGAGCCGGCTGATGGAGAAGCTGGAGAGGGGCCCGCCCTCTACACACCCCTCAGCCCCCATCGCACCTGCCCCTGCAGTGCCCTGAGTCCCCAGGGCGAAGTGTCAGCCTCCCCGGCGTGAAACAGGAGGGCATTCGCACCACCCTTCGGTTCCTTGTTGTCCTGGCTTTTACTCCCTAAAACTAAGAACTGATGAAAATGGGAAACAAACAAAAATCTAGGTGCGCTACTGAAACAAAGTCTATGTGAATGATTACCTGGCGGAGAAGCAGATCAGTACATTCAATCCAGTTTCATCCTTTCCCCTGCCTGGTAAGGAAGGCCAGGAGCTCTGAGTTCTAGGGTGGGGAGAGGAAAGCGGCGGCTCAGCAGAAGCAGTAGGAATAACCCCCTTCAGGCCCCTAGGAGGCATGTCACAGACCTCTCTCTTGCTGTACCCGGGTCACCCCACCTCTGGGCGGCTTCCCAACCCAACCGGCCTACACGACCGTACCTGAGCCCTCACTCACCTCACAGGCTCTTCCCCCTCTCAGGCCATGTCCGGGCTCCTCTCCACGGTCTCTGATCCCTGGTCCCAGCCTCACACCCCGGGGAAGCCCTGTCCCACCTGGGATGCTCCTGGCCTTACAGAACCAGCTCGCAGGCAGCATACATCACCAGGCCTCCGCGTGTGTACAGAAAAGACCCAGTTCTGTGATGGAGGGGAAAGGGATTTTAGAAAATACATACACTCTCCCCTGTACCAACTCTGGCTTTATTCTCCATTTTTAAAAATTAATTTATTCTTGGGGCGCCTGGGTGGTTCAGTCAGTTAAGTGTCAGCTTCGGCTCAGGTCATGATCTCGCGGTTGGTGGGTTCGAGCCCCGCGTCGGGCTCTGTGCTGACAGCTAGCTCAGAGCCTGGAGCCTGCTTCAGATTCTGTATCTCTCTCTCTCTCTCTCTCTGATCTTCCCCTGCTCATGCTGTCTCTCTGTCTCTCAAAAATAAAAATAAAAAAAATTTTTTTAAAAATTTTTAAAAATTAATGTATTCTTGAGAGAGACAAAGAACATGTGTGCACACACACATGTGCGCATTAATGGGGAAGGTGCAGAGAGAGAGAATCCCAAGCAGGCTCCGTACTGTCACTGCACAGAGCCTGATGTGGGGCTTGAACCCATGAACCGTGAGATCATGACCTGAGCTGAAATCGAGAGTCAGACACTTAACCAACAGAGCCACCCAGGCACCCCTATTTTCCATTTTCCATTTTGATAAAGCAAAAGGAATGAGAATAATTGAGGGGTCCGCCAAGGCAGTTGTGAGAAAAGAGATTAAAAGATCCTAAGTGTTAAGCAAATTCAACAGGGTGATGGCTGACTAGGGGGCCTGACTGGCATTAACTCTCCAGGTCTCAGTTTGCTTATCTGTAAAATGGGGGAGGGAATAGAAGTTAACCCTTGATCCCACTTTTCTTGCCCTGTGATTGGTTCCCCCTAGCACTTTCTCCCCCCGCCAGCTCACTGCAGCTTTGCAGGGCACATGGAGAAGGCCAAGGGCAGAAGTAGGCCAGGGAAATGCCTTCCTAGGGAGGTCTCACCAAATACTCTCTGATGAAAGGGTTCATAATAGCACCGCTGGGTACAGCAAGGAACAAGCAGGGTGCTTGTGTCTGTGGGAGTTCTCACATTTCCTGGGTTCCACCTTTAGGAACTCAACAGAATATGTCACGGTTTAGCCCGCTCTGGGATCAAAGGGGTAAGCATATGTACATTGCAGTTTGCACTTAAAAGTCGCCACCTGGAAGCCAGACTTGGTCCGCAGTGACCACGCAAAGCAAAGCTGAGCGCTGTGCTCCTCACGATGTGCTGCACACATGGCAGTCCCCAGATACACTGCTTGGCAGACGTGGTCTTTGCTTTGCAGCATCTTCCAACTTAAAAGAGATAAAAGAAACCCCACAGAAATGGACATCAATGGCTTCTCTTGAAGAGAAAGCAAATATGCTTAAAGCATTAACACATTGGATCTAAGTGTAGCTCGTATTCATAATTGCGTGGAGAATTTTATGGGGTAGGGAGAAAAGTTCCAAGACATGGAAATAGAGAGAGACTTGAGTGGTGGGGGAGGCTTTTGACCAACTCACTTCTTCTTGGCTGGCCAGGTCTCCTTGGAGCAGCTGGGATTTTAAGAACTCAAGTAAGATCAGGAAGATTGGTTACCCTCTGGAGAAAATGCTAGAGATATAAATGGTTACATGGCCACATCTGTGAGACCTTCATCCTGCACAGAGAAAGGAAAATTCTGTTTTGATGGACAAATCCTACAGCATACACTATGGTGGGAATTTTATTCTCTGATGTGACGTGGTTGGTGGGGCTTGTAAAATGGCTCAGATGACGGTTCGTACCTTTAATTGATGCTTACACTTCTCTGGGGAGGTCTGTGTAGGGAAACTCAAACAGCATTATTTGTGCTCATTTTGCATTTGGAGACCCGAGGAGCACAGGGGCTTATCTTGGGCTATGCACACGGAGATGACCATCTGTCCTGTTTGCCGGGGACAGTGGTTTCTGCGTCTTGCCCTGTTGCAATTATTTATAGTGTCCCCTTTCCCTGCCACAAGTGCTCTGGTCTATATTTAAGTATAAAGTCACCCTAACCAGCTGACGCACTGCTGGCAAGAGCAAGATCGGAGAGCCTGCATTTCCTTCACCAGATCATCCGTTTAAGCAAATGTTTTCCCAATTGTCCCAAGTCTTTCATTTCTGAACTCCAGGGAGACACTCAGGGGTGTTCCCTTCAGAAGGGAACATGTAACATGTCAAGGGGGGCTCTGGCTGAAACACTTTTGGTTCATTTATTTTTTATTTTACTTCATTTTGTTCTCCTTTCAGTTACCAATGTTTTCGACAATTACATTTTATGACTTCAGCTAGCATTAATTGTTTCTTTCGTGTCCTCTTGTCAAATCATCGTAAGTGATATTGTGCTGAATAGCATTTAAACTAAAAAAAAAAAAAAGAATTTGGGAGCACCTGGGCACCTGGGTGGCTCAGTCGGTTAAGTGTCCAGCTTCGGCTCAGGTCATGATCTCACGGTTTGTGGGTTCGAGCCCCGCATCAGGCTCTGTGCTGACAACTAGCTCAGAGCCTGGAGCCAGCTTCAGATTCTGTATCTCCTTCTCTCTTTAACCGTCCCCTGCTTGTGCTGTCTCTCTCTGTCTCTCAAATAAATAAATAACATAAATAAATAAAGAAATAAAATTTTTAAAAAAGAATTTGGAGGGGCACCTGTGTGGTTCAGTGGGTTGGGCATCCGACTTTGGCTCAGGTCATGATCTCATGGTTCGTGGCTTCGAGCCCCCCCCCCCCCCACCGTCAGGCTCTGTGCTGACAGCTCAGAGCCTGGAGCCTGCTTTGGATCATGTGTTTCCCTCTCTCTCTGCCCCTCCCCTAATCATGCTCTGTTTCTCTCTGTCTCAATAATAAGTAACATAAAAAAATTTAAAAACAAGATTTTGCGTCATATCAGGGTAATTCCACAAAGGCTGGATTCTAGCAATGATTTCTCTCTTGAAAAACTCACATGAAGGAAGAGTTGACATGCGTTCCACAGCTCTGTGATTAAACAGGCCTGCTAAGAAGTCACACGTAATAGGTTCTGATTGTTGTCAGTGACGCCCATCATGGCGGATGTCTGTTTACGTTGTGTTTTCAAATCCAACAGTGGCCCGGTTCTGTAACAGGATGGTTCCGCCTGCATCGTCCCCATTTGCCCTTTTATCTCATCACTTGTCTTTCCTTTTAAATGACACTGTTTTTTGTGTGTTAGCTCATTTTGAGTCATGAATTGCCAACATATGGAGCCATTAAGCAAGAAATAGTCTTGCACCTTCGCTGGTTAACAGAAACGGAGTTGAGAACTCAGCCCGCTGGTATCATTATTGTCGCTCTCTATATGACTGCGGGAAAATCACATTTCAAGTTCTTCCCGCTTTCCTTATGCGTTTCACAGCAAATTTTAAAGTCTGGCAGTAGGCAGATTGGTTTGTAATAGCAATTTTTAAACCTACAAATTAAATTAAACCTAAAAGCACGGCGTGTTTCCAGTTCCAATAGGGTTTCTTCCAGAAAGAACATTTCCACAGTAACAGCAATGACAATAATAATATTTTTCATGAAGAGCTGAGTTACTGAATGTATGGAGATTGCAGAAAACAGTATTTTCTAGAGCCCCCTCTCAGAGAAGCTGACAATTAGCAAAAAGGTCCTAGGAAGGTCTGCGGGCTTTGGAGAGTGATGTACAGAATAGTCAGTGCAAAGGCATTAGTACAGTGCTTTCTCAAAGGTTTTCAGTTCTTGTTGTCCAGAGGAAGGAACAAAGGGCCAGTAACTAGTCCGGTAGAAGCTTTCCCCCATAGAATGGTCAGAAAGTTGAACTATTCAAGAGAACATGATTTACTGTAAATATATGTCTCGATTTCATGGTCCTTAATGACTCATGTTAATTATCTTCACTCGTAATGCCTTTTTCTTTCGTGCATTCCACAAGGAGTTTTGCAGGAAGGACAGTCTACACAGCCCGCAGTCTGCTTTGCCTGTGGGGGAGGGGAGGGTCCTGGCAGCTGGAACACGTGATGAGCAGAGGGGCTTCCTTGGGCTGCCTGGAAACTAACCAGAGTTTCGAACTGGTGGGAGACCTAGCCCTCTTTTGCCCAGTTGGGGACCAACAGGGCCTTGAAGGGCGGCTCTCCCACTTTCCAAATAACCCCAGGAAAGGAAAATCTGCATGTAAAAATGGATTCTTTTTTTTTCCAGGCCTGAATTGAGCTAGCCAGAAAGGCTTCTCAGCAGGCAGGGGGCTGTTGGCTGTCATGGGCTGCCGCTGTAGGTATGCTGTTATCTGCTTTACCCTAGAGGTCTCAGCACTGTACTGTGTCAAGTGACAGGTAGGAGCTGGTAGGAAAAGACTCTTTGTGCTCCAAAGCAAGTCAGGTGAGAGCCCAGGGACATCTGGTTTAGACTGACACTCGGGTGTGTCCTTCCCCACCACCCCAATCACTCCTGGCATTATTAATTTGAAGACAAATACACAACAGCTACTCAAGGCTCAGGATAATCTGGAGCGGGGGGCTTGAACACAGATCCCTCCTTCCTGAACATTGAGTTATCTGAGGAAACAGTAAGGTTAAAACAAGCCTCCTCTGGCGTTTGCCTGTTTGGCCTCAGGGAACCAGTGCAGAAACTGTGTAAGATTAGTTCCTCCTCAGAGCAAGATTACCGGGTAATTCTGTTGCAAAGTCGTGGAGACCTTGAGCCCTGTCAACTCAACTGCCTGTCTCCATGCTGCCAGGCATGGCTTTAACTTTCTAGAAGATCCACTGCATCTTGGATTGCAAGAAAACTCAGGTTAGGAGTTTCAAGGTCTTTCTTTCCTTCTTCCCTTCCCCTGTGAGAGTTTGGCTCACCCTCTGGCACGTCCATTTTCCCTATATTCTTTGTGCTTGTGGGGCTTCCGCATCTTTTTTTGTCCTAAATGGCCAAAATACGTCCCCTACACTGAGAAAACACACAGGTGACTCAAGGTCAGAAACTGGAGGAGAGGCCAGCCATTGTTTTGCGCAAATTCTTGATCTAAAATAATCTAAACCCTTGCCGGAATGACCCATTAAACTGCATCAAGGTATGGTCAGCAAGCAGCCCATTGTCCTCCTTTTTCCTCAAATGATGGGACCACGCCAGATTAAAATATCACACGCTTCCCACTAGTGATTGTGTTTCTTTCAGATGGCTGAAATTGCAGAGCTAATGTGGCCTAGAGTATTTTCCAATCCTTATTTATTTATTTATTTTGGTGAACATTGTGCCTCCTATTTTTCACTTTCTGGGAAATTTGCCAGTTTTTCAAGCACCGGGTAAAGAACAAAATAAATATTTGTCGATAGTTTAAAAGGAGAATGAGTATGTTGGATGTAACTCTGCCCATCCAAAGAAAAGCAATTTATTGCCTTTCAGATATTTTTAAAGTAATTAACTTGAGAGGTTCGGAAGGTTGATTTGACTAGTTTACCTTTCAGATTTGTGAGCAAGGTGTGTGTGTGTGTGTGTGTGTGTGTCTGTGTTTGGGGGCAAAGGGGAGGAGTCAAAGCCTAAGCAAATGGGTACACACTCTTTTTAAAGTTCAGTTTAAGTGATTGGTATTGACTGTGCGAAACGTAAACAACCTCTTTGTATGTGTTAATCAGTTTCTAAACAGTTATTGCCAGAAAGTGTTTACTTAACGTTCAGCATGAACGCTTTCTTGCTTTCTTTTTTTTTTTTTTTTTAAGGGATTTCACTCAAATATGGGATGTTCAGCACTTGCCTGTGTCTTGATATGTATAGCAGCCTACTTGGGCGGTTCATTCTGCGTCTCCGATGAAAAAAACCAGATAACTGACTTCCAGTTCTCGTCGGTGTTCCGATGTGAAATGTTTCCCTTCCAAGGCTGCGGGATCCCGGCCGTTTGCAGCGGTGCAAACAAGGCGGTCCGGGTCCTGGTCGGACAGCCCATCACCTGTTGGGGCCTCCGACGCGCGCGCCGCGCAGGGCTCGCCCGGGGACAGGGGCGGCGAGCGGCGAGCGGCTCGGGAGCACAGGCTCTCCCCCCACCCCCCTTCTTCCCGGACCAGTCGGGCGGGAGGGAGGGCGGGCGGACGGACGGACGGACGCGGGGACGCAGGCACGGAGGGACGGGGGCGGCCCGACGCTGGAATGCACTTTTCTCGGGCGAGAGAGACTTTGCACCGGAGTGGAGAAGAGTTTGGGGTGGGGTTTCGCACGGTCCCCTCCTCCCCACCCGGGCCCCCTTCCAGGCGCTTTCTGGGAGCTTTCAGAACTGCGCTCTGAAGTTTAAAGAGCAGCGAGGAGCCTGTGCCGTAGGCAGGGACAATGGAAGAAAATGAAAGCCAGAAATGTGAGCCGAGCCTCCCTTACTCAGCAGACAGCAGGCAGAAGCAGGGTAAGTAACAGACTCATTCAAAGATGGAGTTACAGGGGCGCGTGTTCTTCGCCGCGGGCTGCTTTTCTATCACCCGAGACGGGGCGCCTGGCAAAGAAAAACGCGCTTTTCTTGGGGTGGTGCGTTTTCAAAACGGAGTGGAGAGCTGTGATTTCATGGGTCTGACTTGATCTCTGGCAGGGTTTTCGGAAGCAGCAAAAGAAGTGGTTTGGGGACACCACGTTTGTGGGACAGTAAGCAGTCAGGATGCGCCGTATCTGTAGGCGATGACAAAATATCTCGGTAAAAAGCAGCTTTTAATACTCATTGCTCCAGCCGTGGGAGAAAGGAGCTGTTTCTTGAAGCTGTCCCTGGGACGGCGGCGTTTCCATTCATTGGTTGGGGGAATCCCATGAGGCAAATGCACGCTGGATGCAAGTTTTGCGGAAGTTAGAGTTAAATTACAGAGTTTAGGAATGTTTTATTTTACAGATCAGAGCAGTAAGGGAGCACTTGTACGTCTATCTGGATGATAGATGGGACTCCGCGAAGCTCTCTATTCCAAAGTTGGGAGTTGTTAGACAATTTTGGTAAATTTTCTTCTCCAGGCAGTTTTCCTTTAATTGTGTCTGTAATAGGCTTGTCTTTTCCGTAGGGAATTTCCAGGAGTTTATGTTGTTCTAGAGAAATTTCACAGTGAGGTTGGGTGGAGAAAGAACTTCTCTGCTCTCCAGTGTCTGACGTCTGTGATGCCAGAGCCTATCAGATGGTACCATATAGGCATGGTGTGCATAAACCCGCACAATCCCAAACGATCCCCGCCCACACTACCCCAGGTTCACCCAGGGGCCAGTTAGGAACTGCCAGAAGGCTTGCGGGTCTGCAGTGCTCTGCGTGGGAGTAGGGATTATGCACTGGGGAAAAGGTGTATGTGTTTTAAAAAGGAGAAAGGGAAGTAACAAATGACTCATCCACACTAAAAATGCAAAACTAAGCTAGGCAGAAGCAATGCAATTACAAGAGAGACCCCCCCCCCCTTACCCCTGCCCTGTGAAATGCAGGAAACCCGAAGCTTAGAAAACCCTGGAGAATCCCCCAGTCTTACAGACTTCAGGTCTAGGTATCTGTGTTTGTGCTTCCAAAACAGAACACTCTCCCTGAGGGCGCCTGGTCAGTGGGGTCCTGTGGGAGATAGCGCTGCCTTCCCTCCCTTCCCCCCTTATTTGATAGAGCAGGATGCTACAATAAGGATGCAGTCTGTTGAAATAAATGACCTAGAATCTACAGGGGCAAGTAGAATGGGACCAATTTAAGAAATGACTTTCAAATAAACACAGCAATTCAAAGATGCTTCAGAGGCTGGAGATAGGTTGAAGGAATGTAGTCACTTTATTTATTTACCCATTCATTCAGTGGGAGAAGCAGTGAGCAAAGTAGATAAAAAATGCTTGGCTTTATTGAACTTATGTTCGAAGAGCCATGTTTGTAGGGAAGAGGGTGGTAAAGATAGACCATGAACAGATACCTAAAATACATAGCATGTTAGAAGCCAGCCTTCTCAAGTTTAGCAAATAAAAATACAGGTTGCCTAATTAAATTTGAATTTCAGATGAACAACAAATAATTATTTTTGTATAAGTATAACCCATGCACCATTTGGGGCATACTCATGCTAAAATTATGCGTGATTTACTTGAAATTTCATTTTAACTTGGCATTTTATATTTTATCTAGTAACCCTATTAAGTGGAAATAAGATTGTAGGGAAGCATTAGGCAGGAAAAGGCAACAGGAAGTACATGGGTTGCGGGGGAAACTGTAGATATGGTTATCAGGGAGACCCTCACTGGTGTATCTCTGAGTAAACATCTGAAAGAGGCAAGGGAGGGAAACCAAGAATGGCAAAGACACGGGGGAAGGCTGGGAGAAAAGAGGGTAAGAGGTTATCCCAGACCAGATCACATATGGTTGTGAAACTGTGGTGGAGACTGGATTATTTCAAAGGAGGTGGGGAGAAACTGGCAAGTCCTACTTGTCTTATAAAAGGGAAATACTGGGTGCAATACCAAGAATAACCCAAGTGGGGGTAGGGGAAGGGCAGGGAGGCCACTTTGGAGGCTTCTGCCGTAAACCAGGCACCAGTGTGGACCAGCAGGTGGTAGAACAGGTGAGGAGACAAGTTGTACTTGTATACTGAAAGTTAAGCCAAAACAATTTGCTGAGGGATTGGATGTGGGACATAAGAGAAAAGGAGGAGTCAAAGAGGATTTCAGAAATGTTGGCCTGTTTAGCAGGAGGAATGGAGGTGCCGTTTACTTAAATGGGAAAGCACTTGAGTGGCGTAGAGGAGAGGGTGTGTATGGTTTGGAAGTGGAGGGGAAAACAGGAAGTCCTTTGGGTAGGGTAAGATCTAGACGTTTAGCAGGCATCCAAGTGGAGATGCTGTTTGCGGCAAGGATGTTCTCCACTGGAATTGAGGAGGACGGTCTGGGGTCCATGTCAGATCCGTTCAGATTGGGTCTGTGTGCGGGGGGACAGGTCCTAGAGGTGCACCCTGGGACACTTGAGTGTTTAGAAGTCAGGGAGATTGGGAGGGGTGGCTGGAGAGATCGTCAGGGAGAGAAACATTGGGACTGGATGTGTAGGGTCCCGTTGAGTTACGGGTGAAGTGATGCTTTGAGGGTGGACAGCTTCAGTTTCAGTTCTTTGGTCAGCACGAGGACCACACGAGGAGGTCAGGCCTCTGCTCATGTCACCAGTGATACGCCATGTCCCTTTCCAGCCCTGCACTCTTGATGATATTCATGTATGTAATCGCTGCGCCCAATAAGAATGCGATATTCCAGGGCAAACCAGGTCGTCTTCTTCTTTGCATTTCCTGCACCTAACAGAGCACCGGGCATGCAGAAAGCACTCAATAAATATTTCGTGAACCAAAGGCTAATTATACCACCTCAGGGCTTGGAGTTTATCAATCTACTGTAGATAAGGATCCTCTGGGTGATCATGTCACTTATTGTCCAGACCGAGACACTTTTGAGAGTGAAAAGGAAATAAATAATTTTGCTGGGATAGCAGTTGTAACCCACAACCGTTTTGGCAAATTGGGGCATATGGTGGTCTCAAGAGTGGCTCTAATCAGAGTTTCCCGTGGCTGAATAGGCAGCCTACTAGGAAGACAACAACAGGAAAGTATTCTGCAAGGTGCCCTGTGGGGACTCAGTAGTTACTGCCTAAACTGCAGTCTACGACTGTCACGCTCCCTTTAGAGCCCATGGGCTCCTTGGAGCGATTGTGGGGGGTCTTCGGGCTGCCTCTGTCTGCCCACAGCAACCCTGAGGTGTCTGCTTTTGCTCAGGCCCTAAGCTCCTGGGCGGGTGGAGTGTTATCAGCACGTTAGCTTGCCTCCACCAACCCCTGATCCCACCAGTGTTTCAAGATAGTGTTCACTTTGGTAGTAATCAATTTTACAATATGTAAATGTATCAAAGCAACACATTGTACATCTTAAACTTGGAAGAAAACTAGCACTGGCAGCCCCCACGGAGCACAAGCTTGGGGAGTTCCAGGTACTCAAGTCTTTGCACAGAACTCTAAAATTGCCTTTTCAGTCTCTGCCCCTGACCTGTTTTATCCGAAAGAGCACTTACCACTACGTGACATTTGTAGGACATAATTTTTGTTGTCTGCCTCCCTAATTATAATGCGGATCCTCTGTGACAGAAGGGGATTATGTCTCTCTCGATCACAACTTCACTGTATTTCCTAACTCCTTTCAGTGTACGGAGCAGGCACTGAATAAATATTTTCGAGAGGGAATGAATCATCTAACCAATACCTGAGCTGAGAATGCTTTTCCGGGGAGCAGAAGGACAGTTCCTATTTTGTCTCTCCCAGAAACCTTGTTTATCCCTTATTTAATTTTTAAGCCTTTTTTAGGTGAAGATATATAATGGTCTGATTCCAGCCGTAGTTTCTGTGCCAATTCGTATATGGTAGTGATCTGTATGATACTAACAAGAAAACTGAAAAAGCAAGGAATCCCGTGGGCCCCCAACAGAATATGTTATGTATATTAGTCAGAGAGGCGAACTGCTGTAACAGCCCTGTAATCTCTGTGGTTTAGCATAATCGATGTTAGTTTTTTGAACACAGCGGAATGTGGACATTCCTGGCCAGGCAGATCTCCTTCAGGCTGGGTCTGGGACCTAGGCTCCTTCTGTGTGGCCGGGCCGCCATTCTGCAAGACCTTGACAGCTTCTGCTGAAGCTAGCCCCAGAAGAAAGAGAAAGAGCATGGAAGATCATTCAGCAAACCTGGGGGCCAGGGCTGAAGGTGGCCCACGTCACCTCTGGTCACTCTCACTGGTCACCCACCCAGCTAGATGAAGGACGCTGGAAAACGAAGCCTTTCTGTGTATACCACAGGAGGACATTATGGTTTGAAGTCGCAGATGGACAAAATCCTGTCGCTGCCACAGAAGGTCCCGGAGAGGTTGTGCAGCCGGACGGAATAGTACCCCCCCACAGAGTTTCTATGACAAGAAAGGACCTTGGCACGATTGAGAAGCTCCATCTTAGAGAGAGCTGACCAGAAGCCGCTATAAAGAAGCGAGGGACTCCTTCTCAAAGAGGCTGTGGCCTACCTGGTCTTAACTCAGGAAGAAAATCTCAGGGAAGTCTTGTCGCCGGCTCTCAGGGGGAAGGCAGGCGTGGGACGTCTGAATGATGCGGGGTCCCAGATCTCTTGCTGTTAGGTCAGCTCACGTGGCTGAGGCCACCTGAGCTGTGGCCCAGCGACCAGCCTTGCAGCTTCTGTGGGCTCCCGCCCGCGGGGTCACCTGCTGCATCCCGACCAGGAAGCTCTTGGAAACTCAGGAGAGTCTCTCTGGCACCTCTGCCCTCCTCATCCCTGCTTCTGCTCCTGGGAGTGCTGGACGGGCTGTTCTCTGCTCAAAGCTCCCGTTTTTGCTCCTTGCCCTGCTTGGAGCGAGCTACAGGGAGCAGCCGCCCTGGGCCGCGCCACGGCTGGGAGCGGCAGGAAGGGGAAACCGAAAGCCTTGTCTTCACGCCATGGCTCCGTTATTTGTTTGACACGGATTCCCAGAATAGCGAGCAGCTAGACACACCCATACTTCAGTGTCAGCACCAAAGTGCATTCCAGACAAGAAAAAGAACTAGATTTCCGTGCGGATGGCTTGGTGGATAATGAAGAAGGGGCGGGACTGTGGATCTCTGACTCCGTGGCTGTGGAGTTGTGACTGCATGTCCTTTGCCTGGTCGCCTCTTGTGTTTCCCTGCTTAGTTTTTCTCCCCAGCTGAAGGACCACCGCCTTCCCAAATGACTGGAATGGTAGAGTTGTCCGTTCTCCTTCAGGCACGGGAAGTGAGGGCTCCTAAGAACTGAGCCTTGCTGAGGAAAAGGTGCAGGGATGCATGTGCAAGTGGCTCCGTGTGGGACGTGGTGTTGGGTTGTTGCTGGTGCCTGGTGGTGGAACGGGAGACAGACGGGACCCATGGCGGAGTGGGGTTCAGGGCAAGAAGGAGAGACGCGGGAAGGCGTGAGCTCCGCCCTCATCTGGACGTCTGCCCGGGGATTGCACATTTGGCCCTTAGTGCATTAGGCATCAGTGCTTTTGCTGCCTTCCTCCCAATCACATTCAACCTTGTTAAGCAACTGGAGACGTTTGAGAAGAATCCACGAGAAAGAAAAAATGGGAAAGTAGCACACGGTTGACATGACCTTCCAGGGAGAAAACAATAGGGGTTTAGAGTCAGCAAGCTGGGGCTGCTCAGAGGTAAATGGTGACAGGAGATTGGCCGTGAACTCCACCGCTCCTCCCCTCTCCCCACGCCTTTCCCAATTTATCTGATGGAAGAAAGCAGAAAACTGTTTTCAGTCTCCAAAGGGGCTACTGTTCTGGCTGTCCTGACCTAGTCTGAGGATCCTCGGATGAGACAAAATGGCTCTTGAGTCTGTGTGGCGAAGCAAGGCAGATGGAACTTTCTGCCCCTGTTAGTGTCTGAAGGTTCCTGAACGTTTATTCCCACGGGGCGTCTGTGTGTTTGCCCACGTGAAGAAGGCTCCTTCCCAGAGATTCAATCCTGCCAATTAATCTAGCTCTCCAAGATCATTTTTAAATAGGTTAATGACGTTGAAAGTAATCTTAAGAAATCTATGTAAAAGTCAACAGCGTTACGACAAGCACACAGCAAGGTTTGGGCCAATATAAAACTCATGTGCACACACATGCATCTGGAGAGCTAAAGCGAAACCAGATTGCACACGTGTTTACCAAGCTGACATATGGCATTTTCTGCAACTTGCTTTATTCAGTGGATCCCGTTACTTCTGTTTTATTAAAGAAGACACTACAAAACAGGCAGCCGTCATGTGGGTCCATCCAATGAGAAGGGAGCCTAAATAAATGATACAGTTAATCTCTGAACATCTTTTTAATCAATACTTCCATCTTCTCCCCCTTCTAAGTGTACTGCTGAAACTAATGAAGAGTCGGAGAATTAGCTAATTTGGCTATTTTTTTCCTCCCTTTCTTCACTGGTGTCTGATGGAGATTCTATAATTAGCAATGTAATGAGAAGTGAAGGGTAAACAAGAAGAATTGGTCCCAGAATGCCATTCCAGGGATGGAAAACCAGAATAGGCCTGAGTTTCAAATGTTTTCTGGGCCTAACCAAAGGGCGTCAGACCTAGAGTTGTCTACGGAGACGTTTCCAAAGAGGGAAATGCAGTGGGGGCGTGGTCTTCAGATGAGCTCGTGTGTGTATAAACCGGACACTTTTAGATATCACTGATGTGAAGTTGTGTTTCTCTATCTGAGACCCCAGTCTAGAACTTTCAAATATTGAATCTTTCTTTCTGCATGTAACTTTAAAAATTTTTTTATGTTTTTTTATTTTATTTATTTATTTTTAAATGCATAAATGAAAGATGGTACACAAAGAACTCACATCTTTTCAAGCTTCAATAGTAAATATTCTGCTACTATATATTAAATACTGCATGGTTTGCCCAAGCTAAGATGAAACCACATCATGAATCAATTAGCATTTTGCATTTTCTTTCATTATCTACTCAAAGTCATGCCTACTGCACGGCTAGCTCAGTCGGTAGAGCATGAGACTCTTTATTTATTTTTGAGAGACAAAGAGAGACAGCGTGAGCAGGGGAGGGTCACAGATAGAGGGAGGCACAGAATCTGAAGCAGGCTCCAGGCTCTGGGCTAGCTGTCAGCACAGAGCCCGATGCGGGGCTCGAACCCACGAACCGCAAGATCATGACCTGAGCCGAAGCCAGACGCTCAACTGACTTGAGCCACCCAGGCGCCCCTGCATGTAACTTTTAAAGATAAATAATTAGTAAATCAGCTTTTATTGGAACCTTCTTTAAAAAATAATTTAGAGTGGATTTTAAAGGATTTAGAGCTAGAAGACTCAGCACATCTAATACTGGTCCAGCCTCCTTCGTTTTATGAATGAAAGTGGCGAGGTTGGGAGATCACGTTATATGGCCTGAGTGTCAGGTTAAAGGCAGGGCTCCTGAGACCCCAGGGTTCAGTGAGCAGGAATACCTTATTCTGCCCGCATCTCTGTAGTGTGTAAGATCTCTCCCGATGAAGAGAGCCTGACGTGCTTTTGAATGTTCATAGCTCTCCCTTTCGAGCCTCGTTTCTAAAGAATTCTCCTTCAGCCAGCTGGAATGTGCAGACGTGACACCCCATTGCCAAACATTGGCAGTGAATAGAGATTCCCTACCCACTGTCGTCACCTGCCTCCCTTGCTCCCTTCTGGGTGGAAGTCAACCTGTCCTGTAAAGGCCATGTCCAAGGCAGGGTCAAGGCCAAGGGTCTAGGTCACGGCCATCAGAATGGACCATATCTCTTCCCTTTTCATTGTGTATTTTAAAGTCCACTTCAGGTAAAATGTGTCTAGGCTTTTACATCTCCATTCTTACCTAATTACCTAAATAATGTTTATTTATTTTGAGGGATAGAGAGAGACAGAGCACGAGATGGGGAGGGGCCAAGAGAGAGGGAGACACAGAATTTGAAGCAGGCTCCAGGCTCTGAGCTAGCTGTCAGCACAGAACCTGACGTGGGGCTCGAACCCACAAACTGCAAGATCATGACTTGACCTGAAGTCAGACGTTCAACTGACTAAGCCACCCAGGCACCCCTAACCTAATAATATTCTAGTGCCTCCTTGGTTTATGCTAATGGAGGGGGGCTGGAGTTTTCAGGGGACTCACATGTCTGTGATTATAATAGGTAGTTTTGGTCTTGGGGATGAAATAAATGTCTCAGAAACCACCTTCAGATTATGAAACTGTAAAAGTCCTGTAGGGGTGCCTCCGTGGCTCAGTCGGTTGAGCATCTGACTTTGGCTCAGGTCATTATCTCTGTTTGTGGCTTCAAGCCCCACATTTAGCTCTGTGCTGACAGCTCAGAGCCTGGAGCCTGTCTTCGGATTCTGTATCTCCCTCTCTCTCTGACCCTCCCCTGCTCGCTCGCTCTCTCTCTCTCTCCACAAGTAAAACATTAAAAAAATTAAAGCCCTGTTACCAGCATGAAGTTGTGATTAAAACTAAAGACACAATCAGAACCCCCGGAGCTAACTTTTCTATAATTACAGATGGAGGTAGGGGTAACTGGCTGCCTGCAAACCAGTCTGACCAAGTGTTTTCATTCTGAATAATCTCAGGGAAAGAGTCGGAAATGGCCAACATTCTTCTGCAGCTTTTTGTTGTAGTGCAATTTCTCTTATTTCCTTTGATTATTGAGTTTTCCCCCCTTCTTGCCTAAACACAAGGAATCTGATAGGTTATGGTCCCACATTAACAGTTTCCAGAAACCCTCTTGGTGTTTTCTCAGTGACCTTTCTTAGTAAAATTGCTAATCGTGGACTGTATTTTGGTTTTTTTTGCCTTTCAGATCAAGGAAAAGGCAATCTACATGTGACATCATTAGAAGATGCAGAATGTCGCAGAACCAAGGAACGCCTTTCTAATGGGAACAGTCGCGTCTCCATTTCCAAGTCTTCCCGCAACATCCCGAGGAGACACACTCTAGGGGGGCCCCGAAGTTCCAAAGAGATACTGGGAATGCAAACATCTGAGATGGACAGGAAGAGAGAAGCTTTCCTCGAACATCTGAAGCAGAAGTACCCTCATCATGCCACTGCGATCATGGGCCACCAAGAGAGGCTGAGAGACCAGGTAGGACCGTGTTGCCATTCGGCCATGCGGGGCTCGGTCTGAAGTGAACATGAGGGATCGTGCCTGGCGGGTCAGCGAGGAGAAACAGATGGGTGGATTGTGCCCACCTTTGGTTTGTGCCAGATCTCTTTCTGGGGCTTGGGAGAAGGAGGCAGCTAACAGGAAAGATTTGACCTGAAGCCTCAGTTCTCTTTATCAGCGTGTCAGAGAGGGGAGACCCAGAGAGGATGCAGCTCCTCCCCAGAGAGTGTCCCGATGTTCAACCACAAATACATCTAAAGTGCCGGCGGTGAGGGGTCGTACTTGGCTGAGCGAAGCCTGGGATCAGTTACTTTGTACCCAGATGGCACTTGAGTGCTTAGCACAACGAATGAATGAATACGTACGTACATACGTACAGACAGAGAGAAAGACATAAGTACATGTTCAGGGCACCGTAGAGCACAGAGGGATAGATTGTGATAAACCCCTTTTCCTCAGGAAGCTGACATTAGGGTCTTGTTTCTGTTCTCTGTTTTTGTGGTTGGTTTTTTTTTTCGTTTAATCACAGACGTTTACCTTTTGCATTCTTGGCTTTCTGCTGTCCTCAGCTACCTGTTTTTTCAGGTTTATCTTGATAGCTACACTGATATCATCCGTTTGTGGCTTGGGCTGTTTTTGTTTCTTGGCTCTGCGCAATGATTTTTTAGCAGACAGTGAAGTTTTGAGGGTCCTCTGAAGGCCCCACGGGCATGTTATCAGATTGACCTTGGAGGTTGGAGAACATACCAAAGGAAGCAGAGCCCGCTTTGCGACACGCGTGGCTGAGGAAGAGGGCGGGCTGTTACTGATTCTGGCACTCCAGATAGAGAGGCCGTTTAGTGCTCTCAGTCCTCTGTCTTGGCAGTTAGCTGGCTACCAAAGTGACATCTGACTAACTCAGTGTTTGATCTTCCGTGGAAATGGAACTGGCATTTGCCTCAATAACTTGAACCTGAACTTCATCTTCACTCTCGTTTTGTCCGTTTAAACTCAAGGTTCTTTTCTCCGAAATCATTAGTAAAATGCATAAAAATATGAAATGACCGTACAGGCTGTATGTTTGCTTTTTGCTCACATTGCTGAAAAGTGACAGATGCAGGAGAGGAGAGAAGAAACTGGAGTCCTGGGTGATGTATGGTAGATAAATCCTTTAGTCATTAAGAAAAGGATGTCTTTTCATTTCAAGCACATATAGGAAGTACCTCCTCTTTTATTTATTTATTTATTTATTTACTTACTTACTCATTTAAAAATTTGCTTATTTATTTTGAGGGAGAGAATGGTCAGGGAGGGGCAGAGAGAGGGAGAGAATTCCCAGAAGGCTTAGGTGTGTCAGCGCAGAGCATAATGCTAGGCTCCATCCCATGAACCTTGGGATCATGACCTGAGCAGAAATCAGGAGTTGGACACTTACCTGACTGAGCCACCCAGGTGCCCTTTTACTTACTTATTTTAAATTTTTTCCCATAGTTTTCCTGAGATACAATTGCCATGTAAAAAATATCTCTATTTTCACTATCCATGTAAGTAACATATCACGTGTTTGTGAGGTCCCATACTTTATCCAGAGTGGTTCAGATTGAGGAAACTCAAACTCAGAATAGTTACAGTCATATACTTTGCTAAGGAAAAGTTGGAATCTGAGTCTGGTTAAGTCTGAGCTCAGAACCCTTTTTTATTGCATGTTCTTTATAAGTTGATGGCTGCCTATAGAGCATATAGTATGGTGGAAAAAAAAACAAATTCCTTCTACCCATCTAGGTTTTTGACTAATCTAATAATTAAATTGATATAAGACAGATTTACAGAAGAAAAACAAACAAAAGTTTAATGATACATATGCCTCTTGGGTATACATGGGCGAGAGCCAGGAACACTGAGTAACTCCCTAAAATGGCCAAGGCCATCACCTTAAACACCATGTTCAGCTACAGGCAAAAGAAGATGTTAGGGGTGGGGAGTCAATTATAGGGAGTTACCAGGAAAAGCATAATAAACAAGAGTAAAGTTGTTATGACCGAAAATAATTTGGAGACTGGGCCTGGCTCAAGAGAAAGCTATTACCATGGATGACTGTTTCTCTGGAAGACCTCTCTGTATGGAAGGGCAGACATCTAATTTTTGAACATCTCTCCTTATTCTTCTATGAATCACCCTCCTCCCCTTCGAAGCCCCAACCCGCCATCCCATTCCTTGGCCCAGGGTCGCTTAAGAACCTCAACTGACCCAACGTGTCCTTGGGTCTCATATCCAGATGGGGCTCCCATACATACATAATTAAAATTGTTTTTCTTCTATTAATCACTTTAAGTCAATTTACCAGCCAAAAAACCCAGAAGGGTAGAGGAAAATTTTTTCCTCTCCACTAGTCTGTGCATGAAGTGTAAGGGACGGGGTGAGGGTGTGTATATGTGTGTGCGAGAGAGACTATGGAGACAGAGGTCTGGGTAAAGGAGGTTAGGAAACTGATTATGTGTTGAACAAAGAAAGCAGAATATATATTTTTTAACATTAGAAATGTTTTCATTTGGTGAGAATTTAGTATTTCAAAATGGTATATTTTCCATACTAAAAATATTTAAATTGTTATCATTACTGTTATTATTTATGATCTCCTAATTATTGCTACTGCTATGCTAACTTTGGCTAAAACTCTCACATGGGAAGTCTAAATATAACTGAAGGATACATGGTATCAGATAACAGGGAATGATGACTGTGGCTTAGTGGCCCCAACCTCTGATCTCCTACCACATCCATCTCTGCCGCAGGTGTGGTCTGGCCGTGACTGGTCAGCTGTCCCCTTACTGCGTAACTCAGGATGAATTCTTGTGTATTCCAAGTTCACCATCCAGAGAGGGATAAAGTCTGATGCATAGATCTGTGTATATATTTTTTCATTCCCTTGTTGTGTCGCAAATGAACCCTTATCAGCATGGTAGCCATCAGAGATAAGCTCAGGTAATGGTTTCAGGAATTCCGACAAACTGTACTTCATCCTCTGGCTTTTCTGTTCTTTCTCCTGCAGCCTGGTTCCTCTTTCCTGTCCTCTTCTCCACGATCCCCTTTGTTCCTCCCCGACCTTCTTAAAGTGGGTTATTCCTGGCTTCCTTTGCAGGAAGATCATATGACCAGCCATACAGAAGAATTCCAATAAACACGTCTGACCACTTACCTATTCCTGAGCTTCTAAATACCACATACTCTTCTGGTGGCTGTTTTCCTGGCTGCCTCTCAGAGAAGTGGCCTTAATGAAAAGAGTGACGCTGGGGGAGATTAAGGTTAGGACTGTTAACATTGCAGCAGCCAAGATCGTACATGAACTCTCTGGGTTCCAAGGAAATCTAGGTTCCAACTCCTTGTATTCAACGTAAGGAGAATCAGAGAATACCTTACGTTTCAAAACCTGAGTTCAAACGTTGGAAGATTTATGGTTGAAAACTTGCCTTTGGGACTTTGAAAATAAGTCAAGAATTTTCTTCAGTCTAAATTATTGAACAGAGGTTTCCTTAACTCTTTTCTACCATCTTCTAAAATGCAGATGACCATTATTGCTGCATCATGTTTATCTGCTTAGGAGTAACTGTAAAGGTTACGTGTGTAGGCCAATCAGGGTGAAGCTACATCACCTTGCAGCTAAGGGTTTGCTTCTGGGACAAGGCAGGGCAGGGTTGGAATCCAGCCTCCACACTGTGCTGATTGTATGATTGGAGCTAATGACTTCATCCTTCTCTGTTTCAGTTCCCCCATTTGTCAAAGGACAATAATATCAGTATCACAGAGTACTGGGGAAAAAAACCCAAAACAACGGATCCTCCTACTGTTTTAATAGCATCTCGTAGCGTTACAGTGTTCTGGTCTGTGGTACCCAAAAGAAGAGTCAGTGGCTCTTCTTTTCGGATCAGTATTTAAAAGCGTTTTCCAGGGCACCTGGGTGGCTCAGTTAAGTGAGCTCAGGTCATGATCTCACAGTTCGTGGGTTCAAGTCCCGCATCAGGCTCTGTGCTGACAGCTCAGAGCCTGGGGCCTGCTACAGATTCTCTGTCTCCCTCTCTTTCTGCCTCTCCCCTGCTCACACACACTCTCTCTCTCTCAAAAACTAAATAAACATAAAAAAACAATGAAGGCATTTTTTCTGCCAACACATATTTGAGTACCCGAAGATTATTTTTTTCCCTTGTCAGGCATAATTTGATTATAATTCTGAAATGTATTTTTTTTCCATCATTAAAAGCTTAAAATTTGGATTTCTTTCACTTATTCATCCCATATGTATTTATTTGGCATCTGCCATGGTAAAGGTGTCGTGATGAGACGTGGCCCCTGCCATCAAGGCAATAAAAGAAATAAGGCATTCATGTGCAGATACGATTCCGTCATGATTTAGCCCAAATGTCGCACCTTCCGAGTTGGTCGTAACATCTTGCAGAACCTGTATTGTAGTATCTAATTATGCCTTTATTGTACTTCTCTTTGTGTTTCTCTCTCCCAGGTAGAATGTTTTCATGGGCAAGAACCTTGTCTTAGATACCTTGGTAAACTCCCCGTTTAAGGGAGTGTGGAACCTAAATTAAGCATGATCAGTTTTTGGTTGAATGAATCAATGAACGAATGTGTGTACAAACTGTTGGTAGCAAACCTCCTTCTGTAAACTCTACTTCCACTGTCTACACCTGTGTACACAGACGCGGAAGTAGAGTTGACAATGACCTCCCTTTCCACAAGAGAAACCTTTTGGATGGAAAGCAGGGTTAATAGAAGGGAAGAGACAGTGAATACCAGATCACAGCTCATCTAGTCACAGAAAGCCTGTGACTTAAAGGGCTTTGCTGTGTAACCCACAGACACTGAGTGCGACAAACTGAAGAGTGAGGGGGGAGCCTGTGTGTCCTAGTTGGTTAAGTATTCAACTTTTTTTTAAATGTTTTTTATTTATTTTTGAGAGACACAGAGAGACAGTGTGAGCAGGGGAGGGTCAAAGAGAAAGAAGGATACAGAATCTGAAGCAGGCTCCAGGTTCTGAGCTAGCTGTCAGCACAGAGCCCGACGCAGGGCTTGAACCCAGGAACTGTGAGATCATGACCTGAGCTGAAGCCGGATACTCAACCGACTGAGCCACCCAGGCGCCCCTAAGCATTCAACTTTGACTCAGGTCATGATCTCATGATACACATGTTTAAGCTCTGCGTCTGGCTCTGTGCTGACAGCTTGGAGCCTGGAGCCTGCTTCAGATTCTGTCTCCCTTTCTGCTCCAACTGCTCATGCTCTTTCTCTGTCTCTCAAAAAATAAATAAACATTTATGGTTTCATCAGCACATAGCACATCTGTACATAGCATTTTATACTTAATCTGTACAATAGCATCAATCACATTTATGTGTAATATAAATACATTAACATATATTTACACCATTATGTAGTGGCATCTTTGACGTATTTTGGATGAACTTAATTATATTATGGCAGAATTTCAATCACACTGGATTATTCCTCATGCAGTAGATCTCTGGGTATCATTGCATACCTTGGGAAATTGATATAGTCCTTCTGTCATGTATGAAAACTCCAGATTAATAAGATGTTTTTCTTTTTCTTTTTTTAAGATTTTAAGTAATTCTGCCCCCGCAATGTGAGGCTTGAATTCACAACCCCGGGGAATCACATGGTCTACACATGGTCAGCACCCCAATTAGATTTTTTTCCTATCACACTTGTTCTAATCCTAATCAGTCCATATATGTGAAGTGTTAGAATCCCCAGATATGCATCCACATTCATGAATATGTGTGTCAGCAAAGCTTGGAAAGTGATCTAATTGGAACTAAAGGCACACCAAGACCATAGACCATTGTAGTGGAAGTCTTGGGCCCTGGTGAAGGTGTGCATAAAAGGCTAATGCTGTAGGTGGCAAGGTTTTTTTAAATTTATTTTTTTAATTTATATTTGAGAGACAGAGAGAGACAGCGCGAGCAGGGGAGGGGCAGAGAGAGGGAGACACAGAATCTGAAGCAGGCTCCAGGCTCTGAGCTGTCAGCGCAGAGCCCGATGCAGGGCTTGAACCCACGAACCGTGAGATCATGACCTAAGCCGTAGTTGGATGCTCAACCGACTGAGCCACCCAGGCGCCCTGAAGTGGCAGCTTTCAAACAATTACATATGCTTTGTAAATAAACAAATACACAAATGGAAAGTCTATGAATTATACTAAAGCAATAGACCTGGCTAAGAAACTCTTTAGAGCTATGGATTTATTTTCACCCAAAAAGGAAAATGACGGGGAAACAGACATGTTTAGTAGCAAGAACCAGGGAGCTGTTCAAACTAATGACTAAGTATGCATTTGCAGACCAATTTCTTGCCTAACCCTTAAGGGAAAAGGAAACACCTTTTTGGCGATTAAGAACTCTGACACAAAGTATCTGGAGCAAATCCTAACAGTAAGCCACATTGGGATGGGGGAATAAAGGCTCTTACTCAGATGGAGACTGTGAACATGGAGAAGGTTAGTTAAATGTTCAGCATTTCTTTAGCACTGTTTTCTCAACGACCATTTCTAGTGGTGAAAAAGTGGAAAAGACAGCAATAGAATGTCATATTGGCATCAGCTGAAGTTGTGACACTGTTGCTCTCTGACCATACTGGTGTATTTCATTGTCCCAGCAACCCTGTGGGGTAGGCAATATTATCAACTCTCCTTAACAGAATGGGAAACTAAGGCACAGTTACTAAGCTCTTGTTCACGGTGCTTGGCAAGTCACCAGTACTGAAATCCTACTATCTGGCTGTGGGAGGTCTTGCCTTTCTGCATCCAGATCACACCATCTCTCTGATGGGTGGCAAAACCAAAAGGCATCAATCTAAACTGTTGAGAAAACGGAGAAGGGTTAGAACGGGGTGACCAATTTGGCCAGTGTCAATGAGTATGCAATTTGGTGGTGATTCTACATTGGCTGAATGCCCACCTCCTATTAGATTGGCCTTCAATAATTCTGGAAAGAAGAGGAGTTTGGCACCAAGGAAGCTGTGACATAAATAGTGATTTAAGTATCTACGAAACGTAAACGTTGAGAAGACGTTACTATTTCCAGAACAACACCTCCAAATGGAAGGATCATGGTGTCAAGACAAAATTGCAAGCTGCATTTACAGAATTTATGTTAGTATATATGTGAGTGTTTACTGAAATGAAATTGAATGAAATGCTAGACCCTGTGAATAAAGAATATGAATAAGATGGAAAGAATCCATATAAAAAAATCATCCTGAGAAATTCCAAATCTTGGGGCATCTGGGTGGCTCAGTTGGTTGGGCATCTGGTTTCGGCTTAGGTCATGATCTCACAGTCTGTGGGTTTGAGCCCCGCGTCGGGCTCTGTGTTGACAGCTCATAGCCTGGAGCCTGCTTCGAGTTCTGTGTCT
>NC_043709.1:121990825-122057837 GCF_006229205.1 Suricata suricatta
GTTTAGTTTTAAACAATGTATCATGGAATATCTCACTGTCAACATATTTTTATCCTGTTCTTGATTTTTTAAAAATTTTTGCTTTACATCTTTTCGGTTGCCTAATTTGTTGCAAAAAATTTTTTTTGATGATCATTCCTTTTTCATAAATTATCTTTTTATACTACCAAATGACCTCTGTATCCTGTTTAATGTTTGTTAACTTTTCTTAATATTGTCACTTTTGCTTTATGTTTTTCTGGTATAGACAGATGGTACCAATCTATTTACAAGTTTTCTTTATTAATGTTGAGTATGTTGATTAGAAATTACATATATGTTGGGTTTGCATTTTTAGCTCAGTTTATTAGTCTTTGTCTTTTAATGGAAAAATTTAGTCCATTGACATTTAGTATAATACCCAGTGAACTTGATTATATTCCTTTTTCGTAATTTCACAGCAAATATGTCTCTTTATTAAATTCAGTTCACACTCAGTAAACACTAAACAAAGTTTCAGTCTTGACAAGCAGTATTTGAAATGACAGTAGGCACTCCAAGTAAAAATGAGTATCAGACAGTAATATGGAGGTAGGAGAGAACTGGAACCAGAGAACAAGACTGGGCAGATACATTTTGGCATTGTCTGCTCTATCAGGTGGGGCTCTCCAGACAAACGGAGAAATGGTTGGAAAGAGCAAAAGCAAGACTGAGAGAGAGAGAGAGAGAGAACGAGAGAGAGATGATTTAGTTTACTTTAGCTTAAAGAATTCATTCACCCAGTGGTGGGTACTGTCAACCCTGAAGACTATGGGCCAGGCCATCATGCTGGAAATTCAGGGGAGAGTTGAGTTGATGCTGCAGCCTTCAGTTCAAGATCTGCAGTCTGGAAACTCAGGCAGGGTTTCTAGGTTACTGTTTTGAGGCAGGTTTTTTTTTTTTTTTTTTCAGGGACTCTCAATCTTTGCACTTTAAGGCCTTCAACAGATTAAATGAGGCCCACCCACACTATGGTCAGAGTGTGGTGACTCAGAGTCTGCTGATTTAAGTGTTAATCACATCTGAAAAAATACCTTCCCAGCAACATACACACAGATGTTTGACCCAACAGCTGGGGACTGCAGCCTAGCCAAGGTGACACAGAAAATTAACCAACACCGTAGCAAAAGCTGACCAAATGTAAATGGATCATCTCTAAAGTAAAGGACGATTACAAACAAAAATAGAGCCAAAGTTCAAGCTCTAGGGAATTACCACATTGGTTTTCATTGTTTTATTCAGAAATCAAAGCGCCCTTATTCTTTTGGTGATGCATACAATCTGTGCTGGACTCACAAAATGTGCACTTGGTTTGTTTTTCTTTCTTCTTTTTTTGTTTTTAATGGTTGTCCATTTTTCTTTAGACCAAAACTTCAGGTCGTGCCTCCTTCTTGAGAGTCTGCTGTTTCATTAGCCTTCTCTGCATGCTAGGCATCTGTTTGTCCTGGGGTGGATGAGTAGTGATAGTTAATCGAACTCTGGGCCACCCTTGAAGGCCTCCATACAGCCTGAAGCTAAATAAAGACCACCGCCCCTCCAGGGCTGCTGTGCTGATGGGCCACCCTGTCCGGACCCTCCTAGACCCCAACCCCATCTGTGGGCGCGATGGGTCTGGGAGGAGGTGTAGAAAGTCTGTGCATGCCGTTTGCAGTGCAATATGCACCTTCAGGCTTGAACAAATTCTTTTAGCCTGGCTTAGGTTAGTTAGGATTTCAGGATCCTCAGTTGTGCACAGTGTTATTGAACCAGAATAACTGCTTGGTGGTTAGGCACATGTGTTTTGGATTCCAGTCTTGGGTCTGCCTGGATTAAAAGGGACATTCCCAGTTAGTGGGCATGTAAATTTGCTCATGTGACCTAAGCTCTTGAGGCTCCCTTTCTCCATTTATGAAATGAGGATAATAACCATTCTTATGTCACCCTTTGCTGTGAGACTTAAATGAGGTAAGGATTGCTTATTTTAATTATGAAAGTCTTGCTTTTCTACCCAAAGAAACATTCCTTTTCCACATGAGGACTTCTAAGTCATATTTAATTTTTTTTAAAGATCTTGTTTTAATGTTTAGTTTATTTTTGAGAGAGGAGGGCAGCGAGAGAGGGAGATAGAGGATAAAAAGCAGGTTCTGCACTGACAGCAAAGAGCCTGATACGGGGCTTGAACTCACCAACCGTGAGATCATGACCTGAAGTGAAGTCGGACACTTAACCAACTGAGCCACCCAGGCACCCCAACTCTTATTTGTTGAGAAACTAAAACCCAGGCCATAGAGAGTTAAATCCCGTCTCTTCCACCAGGCACCAGTATTCTTACATGTTCCTGGCTTTTTCCAGGAAGCAGGTGTCTATATCTGGTGTAAAAGGTTTATTGAAACAAGTTCAAGGGAAAGAATCTTATTTGCTATCCAAATCCATGTGGATGTGGCTCCATTTAGAAACAAAACAGCCTCGCTACCTGCGTTTGACTGGGTTAGTGTGTGGTGCGTGGTTGCTGGCAGGCAAATCATTGATGCTCTTACAGTCCCGCTCAGTCCAGCTCGCCATTTTCCTCATTTAGGGACAGTAGGAAAAATCATTAGTGGCTTGGTTGTCTCTAAGCAAACTTTAGGGTCTCCGCCTAGCCTGCATTTCCCTTATTGTTGAGAGTATTGTGCTCCACATCTGCCCCGCTCTAAGTATTTCAAGATTCTCCATCATTGTAATGATGTCATCCCTGGTTACAAATTGCGGACGATTGGGTTAATCAGGTTGTTTTCACATCTGAGTTATTCCTGGGACTCTGTTCATTGGTCTGACTTTCAGTTTCTGACTGTCCTCACTCACTCTTTTCTGAGCTTGAATTCAGTAAGTAAAAGCGGAGGTATTGTAATTTCCTATACAACCCCAAGGGCAGATGTGGTATAATTTATAACCGCTCTGACTGCTGAATCAACTTCTGCATGCTCCTCTCTCAATGGAACTTTGAAGATAACTGTGATTGACTAGTGCCTGCAGCCCATCTCAGGATTTCACCGAATAGAGCCTAGATCTGGTTATGTTTTGTTTTTGTTTCATGTTGTGTTCAGACCCCACTGGGTAAAGCACAAGCTGCGTCTGGATACAGTTTCATCTTACAGAGGCAGTAATTGAATCTCTGACAGTAGTCTTGCCTCTGAGGAGTGTTCCAGCTCAGACTGCTATATTAAGCCAGGGCAGCTCTTGGTTCCCTTGGAAGGTAATGTCCCATACGTTGACTGTGAACTATGGCAATGCAAAACTCTCGGAATAGCCAGAGGACGGGAAACAGAGCATTTACAATTCTTTCTAGGAAGAGCCACTCTGAGTGCCTTTACCTGTGAATGCTTTCTCTGCGAACATCTGGGTAGGCTCAGCAAGGTATGGGGGGGAGGGGGTAAAATTTGCTCTCTGCCCTTTCAAAGATGCTAATTTTCTTGCACTAGCAGCAGGCTCTGTGGCACATTAACACGGGCTGCTGCTTTGAGTGCTGCTCCTTCCAAGACTCTGTGGGAGCCTGCCTTCAGATGCTTCCCAGCTCCCTGCAGCCCCTCTGAAGAACTTTCTGCAGTAGCACTTGAGAGCTATTTGATAACGTCACTGTAAACTCTCATGAGTTTGGAGCAAGTCCCATTCAGACCTTTCTGGGACCTCAGGGTCAGCAGCCTTAGACTTGGGAGCATGAAGCGTGTCTGTGTAAAGTTAGAGGTAAGAAGCGAGAGTGCTGAGCCCAGTGTCGCCACGAAGGGCTGGCCACAAATTTGGCAGAAATCTGTCTGAGGCCTTATGCAAACACTAGGGATTCTAGAAAAATTTGATTTGACGGATTTCGATGTTATTCTGGTAACTTAGGTAAGTTAGGACAAACAAATGAAGGATGCAAGTATGTTACGAAAGAGTTAAAAAAAATTCTCAACACCTTCTCTTACCTCCTCTGCAACTGGAGGCCAAGAGAAATGCAAACACACACACACTCACACACACATTCCAGCGAGGAACCTGTTTTGCAAGTTTTGCTGGTAAAAAGTAGGAAGGGGGTTGCTGGAAAGTGGAAAAGCCTTAGAAGTATCAGTTGAAAGTTTTTCAAAATGTACGTTTTTGATGTAACTCTATCCTGCAGAGGCATATGTGCCACGGAAGGTTTTTCTTTAACCGATTAAGTGCATTGTTAGACAGGGAGGGGCAGATTAACGAATGCCTATAATTTTGATCATTGTTTTCTGCAAAACAGCTCAGGCTTTGAAAATGAAGCCATCGTTCTTGGCCAAGTCTCTGCCAACAGCACAAATTATACTGTGCAGAGATCCAAAGCCCCTGGAAAGGTTTCATTAATGAACAATTTCAGACGATTGTTTAAGTCTTTGCCTGACAGGTAACGTTGGCATGCAGGCAGGTGGGGTTAGGGTTTCCATGGAGATTTATGATGTCATGCTTGAAAGAGCATGTCAAGACAGCCAATTTAACGAGTAGCTACTCAAAAAGTCCTATAGGCTAGAAGTAAGGCTTTATGCAAATGACAAGAGTTTCAGTGGGAAAACCTGCAAAAGAAAACAGTGGAGACATGGAGGGGGGTTTAACCTGACAGCTCGGAAGGATGACCCTGGAGTCCATTAGAGATGAAAACTTCCAGAAGACGAGTTAGATTTTTTACTTGAGCTGCTGCTTCACCTGGGGAGCTCTGGGTACAGGTAAATATGAGGGTTTTCTCCTCTGAGTTATTGCCAAAAATTATTTGTAAGCATTGAGATCTATTTCTTTGCATTGTTCTCTTGGTAGGGAGAACTGAGTCAGTAAACGCCGCTTTGCCACACTGAGCGTTCAGTGTTCATGCTTCAGGGCTGTGTTTTCAGGGCTTTTTTTGCTGAATGAACTGAGATTTTTGAATAGGTCTGAAAAACAAGCGATGCATTATGCATTATGCTGATCGTGCTAATGTTATAAAGTGCTATAGATAAGGGTTAGAAGGATGATTTGAGACGCTATATGTATTTGCGGATTATTCCCAGATGTTGGGTTCTTTTTTTTTTTAATTTTTTCTTTTTAACTCTTGGAGCAGCCCTGAGATCGGGACTGTGTGTATTTCTATGTTGTAAAATGCTAAAAATAAAACTCATGGAATATCACGGAACTTTTTATGAACATCGCGCTTTTGAATTTTAAGGTTGTTTGTGTACTTTTTGCACAGAGGCATTTTACAAGACTAGAAAGTATCCTGTTTGAGATATCAGAGTTTCTGGACTTTAGGAAAGCAGGACTTGTAAATTCTAAGGTTGGGAGGGGGGTGAATGGTTGATAAAAGTAGATTTTAAAGCATGTTTTGAAAAGGAACCCTCGCTCCGGTGGCACAGGGCTGTTTGCGTCCATTTCTAGCAAGACAGGGTAAACCATCGTGCTAGAGATGTGCATGTGACAGTGGTCACTAAAGGTAGCTGTACTCCTGCAAAGTTGACTCGTAAAGGGGTTAGTTTGAGGACATTGGGCTGTGATGTGAGTAGTTCGGTTCACCAAGCTTAAAAGGAACCAAAAAATATTTTCGAAGGTCAAAGTGCAGAGTTAAGGATAAGTGAAAGATATCTGTGACGTGAGGATTTGGGCTTTTGAAACCTGAACTGTCTAGGAGCAAATGGGCAGGCATGAAAATATTGTTTAAAATGGTCTCACGTGTGAGAATGCAAGCTCCCGAAATCTTGCAGGCAGATAACATGGATTAGCTCCGGAACTTCTCTTCTGTGCGTTAGACACAGCTACTGCCGAATGCTTTGACAAAGGACTTGGAATGCCTAGGCTTTGTGTCCTGGCTTCACCACTTCCTACCTGTGTTAACTCTGGGACAGTAAATTCACATCATTCAGCCTCAGTGTTCTCCTCCATAAAATGGCGGTGATGATCATGGCGCTGTGAGGTTTAACCGACGAAATATGTAGCACGGTTCTCAGAATTCAGGCTCCACGTGTTAGCTGTTGCTTTTGTTCTCTGCTCCTGTGGCACTGGAGTCTTCGTCATGTGTTTTCATAGCCTTCACCTTATTGCAAAAGATCAGGACGACTAGCAGATTCTTTTTTTAATATATATTTTTAACATTTATTTTTGAGAGACAGAGGGAGACAGAGCGCGAGCAAGGGAGGGGCAGAGAGAGAAGGAGACACAAAATTCGAAGCAGGCTCCAGGCTCCGAGCAAGCGTTCAGCACAGAGCCGGATGCGGGGCTCGAACCCACAAACCGTGAGATCATGATCTGAGCTGAGGTCAGACGCTTAACCGACTGAGCTACCCAGGCGCCCCTAGCAGAACCTTTTTAGTCCTCTTTTCAGATGAAGAAACTGTGGCTCAGAGAGGTACTGAAATACACCACACAGTAAACTGCCCTTCTACGTGTTCTGCTATTTTTTTTCTCATCTAAGAGGTCTACAAAAAAAATAAACATGCTGTGGAGAAAACTCCCAGATGCAACAATTATTTCTATAAATTAATTAAAATACAAAATGTTAAGCATATCAAAGGAGTTGGGATATTCACATTTTTATATTAGTTATCCTTGTGACGCCTTTCTAGGCAGGCTGGAGAAGTTACATTGGTTTACTTTTTATTGGTACCTGTTGATGGGAGCTCAAGTCACTTTGAAGACTTGTTTTTTTACAGTTTATCTTTTTTTTAAGTTTATTTGAGAGAGAGAGAGAGACAGAGACAGAGTCAGAGAGCACACGCACAAGCAGGGGAGAGGCAGAGAGAGCGGGGTGGAGTTAGAGGATCCCAAGCAGTGTCTGTGCTCTCAGTACAGAGCCCAACCTGGGTCTCGAACTCATGAACTGTTGAGATCCTGACCTGAGCCGAAACCGAGCGTCAGTGGCTCAACCAACTGAGCCACCCAGGCGCCACCAAAGACTTACAGTTTTAACTCTTACCTGCATCTGATGTTTCTTGGCCCCCCAAGAAGGTCAGGTTTTGCTGTCACAGGTATATCCTGAGCAGGAAACAGAGTCATCAAGGGGCTGTGGGAATCACCACAGGGAGCGAGGGGTTGGACACAATGTCTTTTCTCCTTTGTATTCTAGACTTTGGCAGCTCCCTCCGCTGCCTGCATCTCGGACCAAAACAGCCCATAATTATATTCTACATCCATTGTATGTAAGAGACAAATATGTTTTTCATTGTGTTATTTTTAGCAGCAGTGTTTCTAGCCAAGGAAAACACTCTTTTAGTTCCAGGGTTTTCCTAATGACTTTTCCAATTTTTCCAAATTTTCCACATCAGGCTCTTCAGGCTCGTTCAGGTCCCATGCTCCTGGAAGAGGGTTCTGAGCAGGGATATTGGGTAGGCTCATCCAGTTGGATCCTGAAGGCGTCCTGAACTCTGAGCTGCTGAGGCTGAGCTCATTCTGTGCCAGACAATGAGTAAAGTAATTAAATGCGGTCATCAGGCTGCATTGTGGCCTGCAGTTCCCAGCACTGGTCTGGGACATCCGGAACAGCTCCGGTTACCTCAAGGGCAGATCTGCGAGTCTGAAAGCAAATATTTACTTCATTCAAAGTTTCAATACCAAGTATGAACCACAAAGCACCAAGTTTAAGGTAGAAAAGAGTCATAAAATCACATAGCTGTAGGGTGCCAAAATTCCAAAGAGGCTCAGAATCACTAAGGCATCTTTTTCTACAGGTTTCTACCCATATTTAATGGATTTTTAGAAGTCCATTTAAAAAGTACAAAGCTTTTTATTACAGTTAATTGTGTTGTTCAGAGATTATCTGTTGATTAATAAGTAGTGATTGCATCTAGAAGTGCATTTTACACCTCGAGGGTTTAGTAAAGGTCTTTTTTTTATGTTTTTCTTTTTCTTTCTTTTTCTTTTTCTTTTTTTTTTTTGAGAGACAGAGAGAGACAGCATGAGCAGGGGAAGGTCAGAGAGAGAGGGAGACACAGAATCTGAAGCAGGCTCCAGGCTCTGAGCTAGCTGTCAGCACAGAGCCTGACGTGGGGCTCGAACCCACAAACGTGAGATCATGACTTGAGCCGAAGCTGGACGCTTAACTGACTGAGCCACCCAGGCGCCCCTAGTAAAGGTCTTTTGAGTCAGAGAGGCTGGGTGAACAGCGATTCACAAGCCAGATTGTCTAGATCCAAATCCTGCTTCCCTTACTTATCAGGAGCGCAGATTTCCCACTGAAGAACGTGCATGGGTCTATTCATATCCCAAATACAAGATAGCACCGGAACTTAAAAAGCATCTTAGTAAAGGAATTAGTGGTCTTTAAATAATGTTTAAAAAAATTTTTTTGAATTTCCATGGAAATTATTTCTTCAGAGGGAACGAAACTAAAATCCCTCAGTTCAGGAAATGGAAGTAAGAGCTTCTTCTGGCCCTGATCTGTCTCAGAGTTCTTTTCAGGGCGAGGGGGGGCGGGTGGGGGGGGAGTGCCATCTAGAAGCTGATTAAAGCTCAGGCGATCTGTCAGGCTATATGTCATTGCTATTTGTCAATTTAATGTCATCAGAAATGCTCCTGTTATGAAACTGGTAGGGAGCAGTTTTAAAAAAATCTATTTATTTAAAAAAACACCTCATCCCGAAAAATGGTGTCATCTCAGATGTCATGGCTTCTCTTCAAGTGTGTGGTTGTTGAGGGGAGAGCAGATGGAGGGGGAGGGCACGTTCCTCTTCCAGGAACCAAGCTCCCCCTTCGCTTTTCTTGTCTCAACTTTTTCTTAAGCGGGTAGAAATGTAATTTAGTGGAAGCTAAAATTCCTCAGGGAACCTGAGCTTGGATTTGTTTTGGTTTTTTACCTCCTAAATGTTAGTGTGCATGACTCTGTGTGTGTGTGTGTGTGTGTGTGTGTGTGTGTGTGTGTGTGTATTTATTGAAGTATAGTTGATACACACCGTGTTACCTTAGTGTCAGATGCACAACATAGTGATTTCACACCTCTGCTCAGTTATGCTGTGCTCCCCACAAGTGTAGCTACCGTCTGTCTGGGTTCTGTTTTTATTCTGAGTAGTGAAACAGCACGAACAGTACGAATCATCCTGGCCATTTTGTATTTCAGAGTGGAATTTCCTCTGAAGTTATTCCAAAGTCTATCACCTGCCGAGAGAAGGATTTGTGCTTCTGTTTTAACGTGTGTGGGTTTTTGTTGTTTCTGAGGTTACGCAATCTGCCATCCCTTATAAAACCAAAAACGAGTTCTGCTTGGTTTGTGGTAACAGTTGTGTGACATCTGGGGACCCTGAGGCCATGTTACCTGTGGCACTCAGGACAACCTTAGATGGCGGAAGGACCAGGGAGAAACAAAGGGCGGAGACTGGGGTTGAACGTTACCGTAATGACAGGAAGCTTTGCCCCCTTCGATTCCGGAGCGAAGGCGTACAGGTGGCAGAGAGAATTGTGAGCTACTTACTTGCAAGGAGAGACCAGAGCAGAGGTAAAATATTACATATATTTAGAGAATTTATTCTCTAGAGAGCATACAGAAAGGAATGCACAGATGATTTTACGGGAGGGCATGTGCATGGTCTGTCCAAAGTGGGGGTAGGGGTAGATCCAGGGCTAGGATCCGGTAGTGTGGTTTTATTTCCGCCCCTGGGTGCCTTTGCTCCAGAATCGTACAATGCGCTCAGGATTGCTCTGAATTAAGCAACAGAAGTGATAATGCTATTTCCCACCATTGGTTTTACTACTGTTTATGACGCACATGGTGGCGTCGCCCCTGTACACCCGACGGTGGGACCGACCCCAGGGCCGTGGGTCTTCCTGCCCGTTGGCCTTGCACTGTGCTCGGCTCAGAGGGTACAAGAGAGAGCGGAGCCCCTACGCACCACAGATGCTGTTATCGATCCATCCCAAACTTTTTGAAAGACCTTTCTTTGGCCTTATTTCTTGCCACTCAAGCAAAGCACGCTGCTGCCTCACACATCCTTGGAATGGCTAAGAAAACAGATACTTGGATGGACCCACAGCATCTTCAGCCTTTGACATTAGGACCGTTCCTAACATCCCTCACAATGACACTCAGACGCCAGATCATGTTTCCACAGCAGTTGTGCGTAAGGTGCATGCTGCCATTCCAGGGGGACAGGGTTTTATTTTTGTTTTTTGAATCCTCTGCTTGACTTTTGCTCAGGGACGGGCTGCGTGGGCCCCCTTCGCCTCTGTCACTTTATTTGAATCGTTTTTCAGGGTGTTTTAAGACTGCAGAGGAAAGCATCTCTGTCCAACTGCCTCAGAAAGGACAATTTTCAGTGTGTTCTTTGTGCAGTGTGTGGATGTGTGTGTGTCTCTGTGATAATGAAAATATCAGAGATGGTTTAAAGACCATCTCTCTCTCTACAGGGGGCGCCTGGGGGGCTCAGTGGGTCTCAAGTCCATCTCTTGGTTTCAGCTCAGGTCGTGATGTCACGGTTTGTAAGTTTGAGCCCCATGTCGGGCTCTGTGCTGACAGTGCAGAGCCTGCTTGGGATTCTCTCTCTCTCTCTCTCTCTCTCTCTCTCTCTCACCTTCTCTCTGCCCCTCCCCTACTCATGTATATGCCCGTGCGCTCTCTCTCTCTCATACACACATTAAATAAATAAAAATTTAAAGCAAAAATAAAACCCTTTTTTCTACAGAGCGATGACAGTAGTGGCCCCATAATATGTTGACTTGACCCCTTTTAATTGCAGTCTCGGTTGCTTTTCTTCTCTCTCCATTTTATGAACAGAGGTGCAGTGGCCTTCTCTGTATCTGTGCATGTGTCAGCAAATGTGGAGAACACATCCCTACATGTCAAATCACTAATTGACTACTGCGAGCTTACTAAGATTCCTAGCGTCAATAGGTATCACCTAAGTTTCTCTGAACAAGACTCCCCAATGTATTTGGTCAATTGGAACCTTTGAGAATGTTCCGGCACATTGAGATAACACCACTCACTGAAGTTGTGACAGCATTTGAAATAGACCCTGCGTGCAAGTCTAAACACATTACCAAGTTATGTGTTAAATAAGCAATACAGTTTACAGAGCATGATCCCTTTTATGATGGCTGGATCTTATTTGTATGAAAAAGCATGTCCATATTCTGTGTGCTTATCTATACATTAAAAATTTCTAGAGGGGCGCCTGGGTGGCTCAGTCGGTTGAGCACCCCCACTTTGGCTTTGGTCATTATCTCACGGTTCATGGCTTTGAGCCCTGCCTCGGGCTCCCTGCGTCAGCACAGAGCCTGCTTCAGATGCTCTGTCTCCCTCTCTGCTCCTCCCTTGCTCATGCGTTCTCTCTCTGTCACTCAGAAAAAAAATAAACATTAAAATTTTTTTTTAAATGTCTAGGATGATGGCCTAATAAATCAGAGAGGAGCTAGAAGGAGGGTAGAAGCTTTCATTTTTAACTTCTGGACTTCTCTACTATTTCTCTTTTTATCATATACACATGATACATTCAAAATAAAAAAAAAAACTAGTTTATAACAAAAATAGTCGCCCTGGAGGGTAGCCAGAAGTTTTCAGATAGTCTGAGAAAGGGACTTTTTTCCAGCTCACACACCAGCCCAGGAGTGTTTTGATGTAGTTGTCCTTTGAAGAAGGAAGTGATTCTTTTTCCTTCTTCTTGCTAGGAGCAGTCATTTCTGAAGGTCTCATTTCTAGCAGAATCTTCCCTAAACGACTCCATTCGAGTCTGGATCCCACCTTTCTAAATAAATGCTGTTTCAGATTCAGAGTGTCGTATGTATTTGGATTAAATATATTTAAGTCTCCTGAACTTTTATTTTTTTAATTAATTTATTTTGAGAGAGAGTGCAAGCAGGGAAGGGGCAGAGAGAAGGAGAGAGAGAGGAGAGAGAGAACCCCAAGCAGGCTCTGCACTGCCAGCTCAGAACCTGATGGGGCGGGGAAAGGGGGAGGCTCATCCCACAAGCTGTGAAATCATGACCTGAGCCAAAATCGAGAGTCAGAAGCTTAACAACCAACTGAGCCACTCAGGTGCCCGTGAGCTTTTCTTTTTTCTTTTTGTTTAAGTTTATTTATTTAAGTAATCTTTCCACCCAACGCAGGGCTTGAACTCACAACCTTGACATCAAGAATCAGGAGTCGAATGTGCTTCTAACTGAGCCAGCCAGGTACCCCTGAACTTCTCAATAAAAGCAGTAAATTCTCCCCCCTGGGTCAGGCCATCCTCATTAGACCCATTGTCAAGTTCACATGAGTATACTTTATAAGTAAGCGTTAGTCCTTGCTGAGTGGCTGGGGACCCGTTTTGGATAAAGAGAACTTCAACTCTCATGTTATTAGCTATGGAACTGTAATTCAGTTTCCTGAGTGAAACATCTACAGATTTTACAGATTTGTAAAGACTTAACAGCGAGACAAGAATAGAAGACATCCTATCACAGGATACCTTTTGCAAAAAACAGAAATGACACTTTTTATCTCTCAGATCATGGAAGGAAGCTTTAGACAACATCATTTTAAATTCCAAATCGTTTTTTAATTCAGAGGCACAGAATGCATGGAAAGGACAAGTGTAGTAGATGTATGTGTTCCTTTTGCACAAGATCAATACATATCTTTTGTAATTAGACTTTTCTTCCCTTCTTTGTCTCAAAAGCTATTTTTGAAACTTCACTTTTTCCCTAGCTATATTCTTTTGACCATGAAATATCTCAGTTCTGCAGCTAACTGCAAATGTTTGCAAAAAAGAACCAATATCTAAATGCCTCTTAGTGGGGTATTTCGTGACTAAACAAATGTCCGACATTAGTTGATTAACTTAAAAAATAAAGAAAAATAACTATGCCAGGGAAGAAAAAGCAGGATTGTGTCTGTGATGTGAAAAACAAAGAAGGGTGTAATTTTAAACCATTTCCTTCTTTTTTTTTAAAGCAATTTCATTGAAGGTAAGATCATTATTACAGCCTATAGGTGGTGGCACATCGCTTTTAAGGCTAATTGAACTTTTTCTGTGTCATTAGAAAAATTGATCGGGGTGCCTGGGTGGCTCAGTTGGTTAAGTGCCTGACTCTTGATTTCAGCTCATGTCATGATCTCATGGTTCGTGAGTTCGAGCTTTGCGTCTCTACTATGACAATGCAGAACCTGCTTGGGCTTCTCCCTCTCCTTCTCTCTGTCCCCCACCTCAAAATAAATAAATTGCTCTGGGGTTAATATAATATTTCCTTCCTCCAAATATTAAATACCAGGATTAAAAAATTTTTTAAATGTTTATTATTTTTGGGAGAGAGAGAGAGAGACAAAGCATGAGCAGCGCAGGGTCAGAGAGAGGGAGACTGAGAATCCGAAACAGGCTCCAGGCTCTGAGCTGTCAGCATAGAGCCTGACCTGGGGCTTGAACCACAAACTGTGAGATCGTGACCTGAGCTGAAATCAGACACTTTGACTGAAGCAACCAGGCTCCCCTAAATACCAGGGCTTTTTAAGACATACATAGTACCTCCAAATCTCAAAGGTCTTCATGCATGCCAGCAGGATACAATAAACTATTTCTCTGTACGCACTCAGACCACTGCAGATAAGTAGAATGCCCACAAGTGTGATTACTTACTAGATCCTGGAAACTTTCATGCAAATTATCTCATCTATAATCCTCCAAAAATCCCTTGCATAGAAATAAGGGAACCAAAGCTCAGAAGAGTCTAGAGACTTGGTCCTTAAGGCAACAGAACTGTTCTGAGTGAGGGTTAGGGCATTTTCCTGGGATCCCTAAGGTGCTCACCACAAAGACTTGTTCATTTTATGAGGGTAGATTTCCAAACAACATAATCATGCGGTAAATCATGATTTACTTCTTGCCTTTATTTCCTCTCATCTGTACCTCCTCCCCCTTTTTTTTTGACATTTCAATGTTACCCCAAAGGGTGAACTTGAAGAAACGGAGGAGGCTGGAACAGGAATTGGTTCGCTCCTTGTGAGCAATACCTCTTAAGTCAATTAAGTCAAGCCTGGAGGGAACTTGTCAGGAATGCGTTTCTTAAGCAACCTTCTTCCTAGCAGTAGAGGAAGAGAGCTGTGTTGTGTTGATCAAATCCCTTCCCTCCGTGCATTCGGGGGGCAGACCTTTAGAATTCACCTGTTGCCGACACATTTGGCATAATAACCCCCAAACACGTGCCCTCCCGTGGCCAATATTTTTCAGCGTGATTGCATAAGTCCTCACAGGAATTGAAGGGACAAATTGGCCAACTTTCTCAGGTAATTCCTCGTGCAAGCCGGAGCAAGGATAGATCAGAGACACCAGACCTGGGCCCCCGGTTTCGAGAGAGGCCCCCACAAGGGTTTCCGCAAATCCTGAAAAGCCAGCAAAGCTTTGCAGATTCGAGAGTTTTTACATAGAAATCACATTTCTTACAATTTGGCTGGGGGGAGTCATCCAGTTTCTTTGTTAAAACTTGTATGAGAGCTAAGTAGCAGCCGTCGTCCCCTGAAGATGGACGGGTAGGGGTGCCCAGGTCCTCCACACCCCCCCCAACTCCCTATCTCACACCCGACTCCCCCACCCCCCCGGACTCCTGCTGTTTGTGTAGGCCTGCTCCATGAGGCACTGCGGTGAGGTGGGAGCCCTCTGGCTTTTGTTGTTGGACAGAGTTAGGTTCCAGAACTGGTTCTACCACTTTCTATTTCTGTGGTCTTGGGCAAGTCCCTCTGTCTGAGGAATCTTCCATGTTTCTAGCCGGGTAAAGTACAGATGGGGTCAGAGCACGAGAAGTATTTAACCCATTATTTGGCTTTGTAGGTCCTTGATACGTGGAAGCCACTGTCATGGGAACATCTCCTGACGACATTTTGTGAGAAAGGAGCAGTGTCTGGCAGGTGGGGGCTGCAAGGTTCATGGTAGTTCAGGGTAGGAGGGGCCTGAGAGCTGCTGCAGGAAACACCCTCCTTTTATGGAGGAGTTGAAAATCAGGAGCTGACGAGTCCAGACTCAGTTTCTTCAAGGCAAACAGTTCCAGAGCCGGTGGCTTTCCACCAGCTCGCACAAAGGCCGGAGAGTGTGGTCTTGAGGATTAAACATGTGAAAGTGCTTTTTGAATTAAGTGTGAGAAGAAGGTAATTTCAGTTAGCATAAAGGTTGTACTGTCATGTGTTATCACTGGATTTAGAAAGAATGAACTGTTATCCGTCATGAGCCCTGAGAGTCTCTGGTTAGGACGGGTCCCGGGAGGCATTGGGAGTTCAACCCTGACAAGGCCGCTGTTTTCATGGAGCTCGGATGCTAGTGCAGGAAGCCAGGAGAAAACAAAAGTACAGATGGCTTCAGATTGAAGCAAGTGCCATGAAGACAATAAAGGCGGTTTTGTGAGAGACAGCCGGTCTCATAAACAGCAGGGCAAGGCACGGGCCACATTTTTTCAGGAAGAGGAGTAGTTAAATACAGGGATCCCATGGCAAGAAAGGGCTTGTCTGGCTAAGGCTAAGACCCAGGTGGCCTGGGAGGGTTGGGCTAGGGGCTTAGCAAGACACTAAAAGGAATTTGGATTTTCTCCTTTAGTGTAACGCAAAGGTCTTACTTAATCGTGGGAGTGATAGAATATTTTTAACTTTGTTTAAACAGTTTTGCATAGAAGCCCTTTTGTGGGGGTGTGGAGGGGGGCTTCTTGCCAAGCCAAGTCCCCCTTCTCTCCCTCTCAGTGATGGTCCCCCAAGTGTCCTTGGCAGTCCAGGGCTCCGTGGTCACTGTGGAAACCTCGGGACAGGCAGCTTACAGCAGCCTGCGAATCGATGACTTGCTCACCAGGGCCCCACACCTGAGTCCACAAACAATCCAGTGTTCTTGTCATTAACCAAAAGGCTGGTATTTTTGTTCTCTTTTGTTTGTTTGTTTTTCCTAATTTTCAACACTTTTCATTACGTCTCACGGATACGGATACGGAGTATCCGCTAAAATGTTTCATCTTGACCACAAAAAAGAGGCATAAATTGATACAACAGTAGTTAGAGTTTTTCCAATAGTGTTGTGATGCATCTGACCTTTGCCTTCTCATCTGACTGCAACTCACAAAAAGACTTCATTCATTTAGATTTCCATCTAAGCCAGTTTTTTTCATTGTGCAGTAGTCTGGGCCTTAAAAATTTTTTTTAATGCTTATTTATTTTTGAGAGAGAGACAGAGAGATAGAGACAGAGACAGAGTGTGAACAGGGGAAGGGCAGAGACAGAGGAAGACACAGGTTCCAGGCTCCCAGCTGTCAGCACAGAGCCCAATGTGGAGCTCGAACCCACGAACCATGAGATCATGACCTGAGCCCAAGTCAGACGCTTAACCGACTGAGACCTCCCAGGCGCCCCTGTGGTAGTCTGAGGTCAGATATTGTCAACAGTCGAATCTACCAGCTCTCCTATGGAGCCCACCAGAAGCTCTTTCTTTGCTCAGAGCTCAGACTGGGCCTTCTGAGCGCACCCAGCTGAAGTTAGCTGACAGTGGAGTGTACGGGGCCCTGGGCCCCCAACACTTCCATGACTGGACGTAGTTCACCTTGGGCTTGCTTGTAGAGATTTGGGAAATGCTGGAAATGTCCGTGGCTAGCAATCACGTCCCTCATCTTACAGGGGAGGATACTGAGCTTCAGAAAAGGGATGGGCTATGGGTCAGCCTCACAGCTTGTGACGTGCAGGGCAGGTCCGTGAGCCAGGTTTGGACTCCCGGTGACCCAGTGACCCTTTCACACATGCACATGTTCTTTAGAGAGCATGTTCTGAGGGCATAGGTGCCATGGGTGGCGCCCTCAGGAAATCGGACGCCTGCCCTCTGGATGGTTCTCAAGCATGTGGATATCATAGGCCTACTACCACCCCATTCCTTCTACTTGTTCTAGAAGTTCTGGCCTCACGGGTTTTAAGGCAGATATGCAGTCTCTGTGACCGCACTCTTCGGGATGAAGCAATTTGACCAAACACTGGTGTTGAGACCGCTGACACTTTGGTCTCTGCCTCATGATGCGAAAGGCAAGTTTTGGTGTGAATGAAGCAAAGATCTCTTTTCAGTTGGAAAGTGCGCGTCCACACCGCTGCCCAGATGTGTGTGGGTGAACTTCAGATGGCCCCGTGTCACTTTCTTTGACGCGAATTGTCTGGTCTGACAGGTGCATGGGCCGAGCCCGTGTGGCCAAGTGAAATACATGGAAAATAAGAACGTTCTTGCCCTCTTTTTCAGTGTCCACATCCGGATTTACCTAAACCCCACCCAGGCTGCATTTGCGTAGCAGTGAAAAACCGGTATTTTCTACCCGTGAATCACACTGCAAATCCCGGGCTTCTGTTCTCCGGGTGCGTCAGGCCGGTGTGTGGGGAGGATGGGCGTCGCTGAAGGCAAGCTGAGCGAGGAGCCGAAAGGTCCCTCCGCTTGGGGGCCGGGCCGGTGACTGCCGGCGCCCCCCTGGCCATCTGGACATGGAGCCGTCCATCTGCCCACCTGGAGAAAGCCCGAGCAAGGAGGGTGGTGGAGTGTTGAGTTTCTGCTGTCGGGGGCTCTGCAGTGCAGCAGAGAAGAGCCAGGTACAGGCATGCTTCTGGGGGGTCCCGTTCTTCCCAGGGTCTCTGCTCTAGAACGCGCCCCTGACTACCTGCACCCAGCAGCTCCTGGCCATTCATTGCCACTCGAGGGCCAGAGAGGGCCTTGGGTCGCTGGGTTTCTCTTAAGTTAAATTAGCCTTCAGTGCAGAGGATGATTGCCCACAGCAGTTAAATGTTGTCTAATGATAATTAAATCGCCTCTCTTTGCCCCGAAAGAGCTCTTCATTTTCTGGACAAAGGCAGGAAGCATTTTTCTCTGATTATATGGAACGTCTCTAGGTAAGGTATAATCCATCTTACTGCGCTGGGCTCTAAAATAATGAGCCTGTGGGATCCTGATTTGGAAACGCTACAAAGATTAGAAAACCAAGCGCTTCCAAGTTTAAGAATCTTCCCAGAAACCAAAATAAAGCTGCCTTCCCTCCTGCCTCCGCCTTCAGCTCTGCCTTAACGCTTTGGTCAGGAGTCTCTTAAAACACGCACGGCTGCTCCTGAGCTGGTGTGGATCACCTCTGCAAAGCGTGGCGGAGGCCTGGCATGTCCCATCCTGTTCCTCTCTGGCTCCGTTCCTCCTTGCAGACTGTCGATGTGCCTCGGAGCCCACAGAGCTTTGCCAGCAGAGACCTCAAGCTTCCCAGCGCCCGAGAGGCTGACCGGCTCTCTTCCCGGGAGGAAGACGTTTTCAGACCGAGGAGGGAGCGCGGAGACGTTGGCTGGGGCCCATGTAAAACAAAAAGAGAGAGAGGCCTCAACAATGAAAAGCCCCTTAACGGAGGCGTCTTTGTATCTGATCTGCTATGTCGTGGGCCTGAGGTCCTGCTGCCAGAATTAAGATGTTCTGAAAAGAAACCGTAGGAAATGTATCCCAGCGGTCGAGTTTGATGTAGGACCAGAGTGGAGGGGAAAAATGAATTTTCTGCTGAAGGAATGGAACCAACGGCAGTAGCAGAAAGCCTGCGTTTTAAATTTTAATAGAAATGATTGGCAGAATGAGGATTTGGGGTGTGTGTGTGTGTGTGTGTGTGTGTGTGTGTTGTTTTGCATCCGAGTGTTGGGACCTTTGGGCTCAGGCTACTTCTGCTTTCTCAGGCTGTGGATGTTGATTCCATGGGCTGGCATGCGTCCTCCCGACTTTTTTGGGCTGAGGTGATACGAAGCCGGCAGCAGATTGGCTGTGGGTCAAGGTATGAGTGAGGAAAAAACAACTACAGAGCAAAACACACAAGGTCACAGGCAGGAGAAAGCTGATGTTGGTCATTTGCATGAAGGGGAGAAGCCCAGGACTGGGGACTGTAAAATTTGAATTGCGTGGAACACAGGACTCTGGCACATATATATGTATTTAACCAATATGGTCAGAAAAAAGTTGTTTTCTATGTTAAATTACTTATTTATTTGTTTTTGGGGTGGTGGGGGGGAGAGAATCCCTAGCAGGCCCCATGCTGTCAGCACAGAGCCAGATGCCAGGCTCGAACCCACGAACCAGGGAATCATGACCTGAGCTGAAATCAAGAGTCAGACACTTAACCGACTGAGCCACCCAGACGCCCCAGCAAAAAAACCTTTTTTTTCAAAGAGGATAAGAGTGGAGGAAGGTGAAGAAAGGCACAGGCATGGTATTGGTGGTGTGGTAGGAAGGAGAGGGTAATGACCTCTGCATGGGGACTTCAGTTCTGTCCCTCCCAGGAGGGACGATTGAAGAGCATTCCATTTTGGAGAGGCTCCTTCAGTTTCTCCCTGGTTTTCTAATGGCTTCTTAAAACTTGGGCCTAGGAAGAAGTGAAAAGGAAGATCTCATTTATCAGGGAAGTGGCTGGCAAGAAAGTGCTAGACTCCTTCTTAAGTAAGATGGCGTGGCATGGGGTGGGGAGCGCCTTGGAGCCACACCCTGAGTTCCCCTAAGTCAGTCAGAACCTGGGCTGGGTCCCAGAGGCCCTCCCATATTCCCCCCTGGTTAGTCTTCCTAGTCTTGAATTTGCAAATCACACTAACTCAGATCAAAAGAAAACTCAGAATCAGAGAACATAGGGGCCATGGGCTATGGCCAACCATCCCCAAATGACAGATGAGGTCACCTAGGCCAGAAAACATAGCTGACTTATTCAGGGCCACAAGTCAGACTTCCTGAGAATAACCTCCCCTCACCTGGTCTATGAATCTTTTAGGGGAAGGACAGAAGGATATGGGCATGGATAACTCAGGAGTCCCACGTAGCTCGGGCACACACCCTGACAGCTTCCCTCCGTCCCAGTGTCCTGGCTGGGCTCCTGACTCCTCCCATGGTGGGCTGCACCAGGTGGCCTGGAAGAGGGAGCGAGTGGCGATCCCTCACGGGCAGCGTGCGCCCCAGTGCCAAAGTGCCGCTTTGTTCGGAAATGGAGTGATGAGCCCCATCTCAGACCAGTGCCATGTGCCAGACAGATTCTGGATGGGGAATGCGAAGTGATTATGGGTGAAAAGGAGAATGCCATCACTGATTATCTGTTGTGTTGTCCAAACGCCAAATGCAGAGACACACACGAACACAGAGACGCACAACGGGCGGGATATTTGAAATCCTGACCGGCCTTGCAAAGCTGGGGCTAACAGTTGTCCTAAGTGAAAGCTAAATGAGAAAAAGCAGATTTGGGAAATATCCATGCCGAGAATGGGGACCTGCTTGAAGTGTGGTCTGCTGAAGTCAGGCATTATGGAGACTAATGTTGGAGCCAGCCCAGGGTGCAAACCATGCTCAGAAGCAGAGCCTGTCATCCGGGGGCTTATGTTGTAATGAGCCCGTTGATGCTTATCAGCACTGTGTTATCGCGAAGGTGATCGCTTTTTCCAGCAAGCTGTTTTTCCCCTCAAAGCCCTGGGCTCAGGGGCAACCCTTCAAAGATGTACCACTGTCTGATTCCAGCAGATGCACACGGAGGGAAGTTAAGCTCCTTCTGCCCTGTTCCATTGCGAAGTGATTTCCGGCTAAATTCGGTAATCAAGGCACTTGTGCTCACAGGGGCTGCTGGTATTTTTTAAAACAGAGTGGTCTACCTGTGTGTGTTTGGGAGTTGTTTCTTCAGTAGAAAAATGAGAGTGCAGATTTTTTTTTCACCAATTAAACTTTGGTTGTTCTTTCTTCACTGAAAGCAAGCTTGCCAAAGCACTCGGAATTACCCTAATAGGAACTTTGTCAAATGAAGCTTGGGGGCACCTTCTGGAAAGTCCTGGAGTCGAGCTGAACTCTCTGTTACCTTTACTCCTGTCTTCCGGGAGCCTGAGCACCTCTGAAGGTGGTAGCCTTGCAGGGCAGCCTGGTGGTGGCTATGCCTTGCCGGGTCCCACCCCCAACCGCCCTGTGGAGAGGTCACTTCCAGGCATAATGAATGCAGAATGTTCTGGTGCTCACTCTCCTCAACCCTTTTCTCCCAGACGGAGAAAGGGGAGGGCATGAGAAGAAAGGCAGACAAACTTCCACTTCGGTCCCTGTCTTCAGACCCAACCCCCAACACACACACACACACACACACACACACACACACACACACACACACACACCCGCCCGTCAGGGTTGAGATTCTTTCTCCTGTGAAACTGGATTCTGAAAAGTCAAACCGTTCTGTGTTTTGGCTCAGCTGCTCCAAAAGGCTCAGGTGTCTAAATTTGGAATTTTCCCATGGCTTTAAGATTGAGTCCTGCAGATCTGTCCCCTGTAGAAACTCGAGGGGCCTTCCATGGGTTTGCTTTTCTCACCCTGTAAAGAAAACAGAAGGGTTTAGGCCTCGTTGGCTGTGAGGGCTGTTAGGTCTAAGTGGGAAGGAAAAGATCCTGTAAATCAAAGTGCTCTTCATGGTAGAACCAAGGCTGGATTCCGTGTGTGTGCTGGGCCAGCTACAAACATGACGGTGACAGTCACATCTCTGAAGGATTAGGAAGGAGATGCACAGAGGAGCACATAGTCCTTCAGGCAGCATGTCTGTATATGTGTCCTTCGGAAAGGCTCCCCCAGAGTGGTTGGGGAGCCTCTGACTTGGAAAGACACTGTGAGAAACAAAGCACCACCTGTTAGCTCCAGTAATGTCCATTACCTGCCATGGCCAACGTTTGGCTTGTGTAATGGTCCCCCAGGAAAGAGCATATTTAATTTTTAAAAAAGTGAGATAGAAGGTAATCTGCTAACAGCTTTATCTAGACTACTGCCTTTTGTCTAGACTCAAAAGAAATTTTTCAATACTGGAATGTTATTTATTGGGCCTCTCTTGTTCTGTCTGTGAATTGAGAGGTTCACCCTTTACCTAATTTGCAGGACTATCATGAGGAAAGATGTGGTCATAGTAGATTTATGGTACTGGAGGTGGGGGGTCAAAATGCCTCTTCAAAAGACAGTTAATGGTCATAGGAAGTAACTGTTTCATGTCCGTTCCACATGGCGATTCTCGGTGCCACAGAAATTCTGGATCAATAGCTCTTTGCCTCTGTATACCCTCCCCCAAACGACTGTCTATGGCTGTAAACATTTGTTTTCTAGCTGGTTCTATGGAATCTGGCAGCAGCCTTCTGAATAGCCCTACAGAAGTTCATTTAATCTGGAAATTTGCTGACCTGCTGGGCTCTGGTTTTGTTTTTGTTGTTTCCATGGGAAACAGGTTCTGGATTCTAGCTCTGAGTTGGGACTCAGTGAGCACTTCTCTCCCAGGCTCTGATGGCCCGAGAGGGGATTCTTTCCCCGGTGCCGTGGGTTAGTGAGGGCCTTCCTGGGTTGCACCACGGGACAGGAAGAAGTTTCTCTAGAGGTCTGTGGGGGGGTGGTGGTGGGGAGGGGTCACAGACTCTGCCTGTGAGGAGGGATGTGTGGGGCTGTTTGTGGGAGTTGGGGTGCAGTGTAAGCCTGGTAACCACGACCCTAAGAATAGGCTGGGGGGGGCAGTTGATGGCTGGCAAGAGTGGCCGGTTCTGCTGCCGTGCATATTGCATGGAAAGGCTGTTTGCCTGAGTGAAACCATGGGAAAAATCTAAATTTAGAGACCTGAGCTCTTTCCAGCAACTGAGCCAAGGCACAGTAAATGGAATGGTCTGGCCTCTGAGAATCCAGTTTTTTGACACACATGGATCCGGTTTCATGGCAGAATGAACACAACTCTTGTGTGTGTGGGGGGTGGGAAACCAACATTCAAGGGTCATTATAATATATTGGATCTATGTCACTGTCTTCAGCCCCATCCTAGTTGTCACAGATGACTCAGGGAGGAAAGAGCAACAGAAGAGATAGTAACAGGAAGGTGAAAAGAGTCAGATGGAACTGGAAATAGATGAAGGGTTGTGGTGAAGACGAATCTGATATCACTTCACCGTGCGGAGAGCCACACAAGAAGCCACACAGAGAGAGAAAAAGACCTTAAGGCAAAAGGTCAACTTGGGTTGACCAAGCTGTGGCAAAACATTGGCCTCTGTTACCAAGTAGGTAGGTAGATTGTTGCTGTCTTAGAGGCTGAGTGATTATCTGTCTTAAGAGTACATATTCCTGGGGCGCCTGGGTGGCTCAGGCAGTTAAGCAGCCGACTTCAGCTCAGGTCATGATCTCACGTTCGTGGGTTTGAGCCCCCCATCAGTCTCTGTGCTGACAGCTGAGAGCCTGGAGCCTGCTTCAGATTCTGTGTCCCTCCCCCCTCTCTCTCCACCCCTCCCCCACTTGTGCTCTGTCTCTCTCTGTCTCCCAAAAATAAATAAATGTAAAAAAAAAGTAAAAAATGTAAAAAAAAAAAAAAGTTAAAAAAATGTAAAAAAAAATGTAATAAAAAATAATAAAATGTGGTAGGGTAATTGTAGATGTAGTGCTAGATGCACTCTGAGTCACATATCAAATCCATATAGCGATTATAGAGTAATTTTTCTTTCTTTGCTTTGAGGCGAGTGGGCCAGGTAGAACACACACACAGTGAAGGTCAAAAGTGTGTAAAAGGGCTTAATATTCAGTCTTCCTGTATGTTGTTGTATTTTAAGTCTTCAAGATGGACAGGAACAAGATGGCTTTTGGAAGGATCTGCTAGGTAACAGATACCCAAATGGTAATTTGGGAAGGGAATAGTCCAGAAGAAACCAAAGCAGACAGGTTCATATTTTATCAGATAGACACACTTGTGTAAGGAGATGAATGTTGAGGTCGATACTAGTGTATTGAACTAGTAATAATAGCTGTGGAGTTCAAAGATGAAGGAGGAGAAGAGGAAGAGGAGGAGGAGGAGGAAGCAGGGAGAGGAGGAGAAGGAGAAAGAGCTAGAGGAAGAGGAAGAAAAAAGGGGCAGAAGAAGAAGGAGAAGAGAAAAGCATAGAATATTCCAGGAAATCGTGGATGATCACATGTTTCCTTCTCTTCCTTCAAAGGTTGATTTCAGGGAACGGTACTTGTAGTGTGAAAACACTGGGGCAAATTGTAAAGAGCAGGAAAGCACCTGTCCGACATGACAGGTATCATCGAAGTTTTTCTGAAGTTATTTTAATCTGGTCTTACTGTTGTGTTGGGCTTGATAATTTAATATGAAGACATTTGCCATGGTCTTAAAAATATATCTGGACTTGATTGTGTCTTCCACCATAAGCAATATTTAAATCAGTCCTATACATGGTCTCAGATCCACCTACATTGCATTCAGGTCAAATAACAGTCACCTTGGCAATACTGTGTGTTGGGAGGGTGGTGCTTTAGATAAATCTTCAATACCTGAAAACACCGTGGCCTTCCTCCTCATATTAGCACACACTCCTCATCTCCCACCGCCCACTACTCCGTATTCAGCCTTCCTCTAAACTCTTGGCTTTCTTAAGCTCTTGTTCTTTATCTGAAGACTGTCCCAACAAAGACTTCTTTCTTAAAGCAACTCAGAGTCAGAAAAGCAGAGGGTAAAGAGACATTTTTTCTCTTTCTCTGGTACCATCGCTTTTGGTGCCTGCCCGTTCATCCACTCCCCCTCTCCACCCAGCAACTGGATGAAAGGAATCAAAACAAACAAACAAACAAAAAACCTGCCAGGATGGTACTGTGATCATGTAACTAGTTGTAGTTGGAGATGGGAAGTTTGGAGTAGAAATTTGTCAGTTTCGATTAAAATGAGATTGAGTTATTTAAACTTTATGCTTTTCCTCTTCTCCATAAATATAATAATAAATTCTCATTAAGCATCCACTAAGAGCCAGGAAATCATGAAGCTAATGAGAACGTAAAGATTAATACAGATGGCTTGCATTCTCAAGGATCTCCAGTCTAGTGGCAGAATCATAGATATACACACACGTATAAAACAAATGGAGTAAATCTTCTGCAGGGAATAAGGGTAAGGCATTTTGGGGTGAACCCAGAGGAGAGATCTCCCCAGGTACTAGAACCTAGAAGCACTCCAGAGAGAAGGAGTATTTGAATTGATCTTAAAAGAATCATAGGCTGCTAATATAGCTCAATAGGCTTTTTTAAAGAGTCAAATTATTTTAGTAGTTAGTGCTTAATGTTTTATAATGCTTTTAAGGGAGAAAAAAAACACAATTGAAGCAGATCTATTTTCCTTTAACCTAGGCATCCTATTTGGCATGTGTTGAACTAGAAACAACAATATTCTGCTCACGCTACTGAATGGTCTGCCTAACATTTTGCAGTAGAGGGAATCTTGAAATTTGGAAGTAGGTTGAATTTTTATAAAGCAGATGCATTTCCCATTATCTTACATTTAATTAAAGAGATGCTGTGCTTTCTGATTACCCAGTCACAGGCAGTGGTAGCTAACCCTATAACTCTCTTCTCCCGCCCTGAACTCCCTTCTCCAGCAGGTAGTTAATCATCAGTGCACTTAAACTAACAGTGAGTTATCGGCGGAGACACAATTAAAAACCGAACCAAACCAAACCAAAGTAGAAACAAGATGCTGTCTGTGAATAGGGAAGGATTCTGGGACAAATCATCACTCCTTAGTTCATTTGGGAAGAAAGGTCAGATTTCTGTTATTGGTTTTTCATAAAACTGGGCAGACTAACAGTTCCCTTTGTACAATCTGACAACAACCTGGTATGTTTGAAATTACTCTTGAAAATGAGGTGGAAGACTGCACTATGCTTCCTCCCTGCCAATTAATTGACTCACTAACCTCCTGCCAAGATTTGCCCATTTTGAAAAGTACTGCTTAAACATTCATCAAAAAGCATATAGCGAATTGTACTTTGGCAGAAACATGAAAGCTAATATTTGGATCTGAGCACCCACTTACTCAGGGCTTATCACACCGAAGGCGAAATGCGTGGGGTTGGTCTTCTCGCAGAGAAATCTTGCTTTGGGACAAAGAGCTCCTGGTCTTTATTCTGTGAAACCCACCACCAGAGGATATGTTTGGTTCCCTCAAGGAGTTCTATGATAAGTTGAGACAATACAGATACTTACCAAGGAGTGCTTTTAGGAGAGTGCCAGATAATCCTCTGCAAATTTGGGGCCCCCGTGCTATATATAATACTAAGTAAATCTCACTCCTGTGGTTGCGCGAGTCAGTGAGAGTTGGCTTTATCCATTCCTCCCATCTCATCAACTGCCATAGACCCATGCCCACATCAGCACAGGTGGGGAGGAGTGTGCCCCCGCTTGGGGTGGGTGGGAGAGAGCAGTGCGGGCAGGAAATGGATTGCCGAGTTCTGGTTCCAGGTCTACCCATGTCACTGGTCTGGTCTGCTTCCCTCACTGCAGAGGCAAGGAGTTGGTAATGGAAAATCCTAAATACATTCCTTGATTTCCAAAAGAGAGCAATCAGTTTACATCATCGTTTTGAGTAAGTCTTTCACATTTTGAATGCTTGTCCTGAATCCATACCCACGATTGTCATTGGCGTAAAAATGAGTGTGGTCACTGAGCACTGTCTCTTCTAGCTCTGTGACACTTGCATGAGTTCCATACTGGTGCTCACATTGACCTGCTAACCAGGTTCTGATGATGCTCTTCTCCTGTTACCAGTGGGCTGCTAAAATACTTAGACCATTCCTCTATCATCATAAAGGCAATTCATGTGCGCATGTGCACACATTCCATTGAAATCAAATACACTGTCACTAAATTGCAGGAAGAATGGCATCTTTGTTGTTTTCATCTTTTTTGCCAATTAGCAAGCATGGAAAATAAAGGAGATAAATGAAGGTACTGTACTGAGAAGTATGATTTAGATTTCTTTCTTCTGATGATACTATAGAGTAATCCTGGCATGTGCCACCTCCCAGTCCCCATAGCCCTTTTCCATTTTAAAGCAATATTTCTTTGAACTACCAACCACAACATATAGCTCTCTATTTATTCTTCTAAGGGATGAAATTGCCAGATTTCTGTGAGAATTATAGGGTTTTCAAATCCTTGTGGAGAAAATTACTAAGGTTCAGTGTCACTGGAAAAAGCATATTCTTAATGTTCCTATAATTTTTCCTTTAATTGGTACTTTGGTTCCACTTTCAAAGCACTTTTGAAGCCTTTTTCTATTTGGTATCAAAATTACCAAAACAAAAATGCCGTTTAATTCTAGGTTTATTTTCTATTTTGATTGACATAAAATATGTCATTCTGAAGGGGGAAATATTAACACATTTTGATAAGGGACTCAGTTAATATTTATTGATTTTTTTTTTTGAGAGAGAGAGAATACAAGCAGGGGAAGGGCAGAGAGAGAGAGGGAAACACAGAATCCAAGGCAGGCTCTAGGCTCTGAGCTGTCAACACGGAGCCCAACATGGAGCTTGAACTCATGGACCATGAGATCACTGAGCTGAAGTTGGAGCTTAAATGACTGAGCCACCCAGGTGCCCCAGTAATGGACTGAGTTAAATGGGGGTTTGTAATCCCTTTTCTAGGAATGACTTTTAGTGGCAATAGATATTGGGGAAATCTCTCAATATAACCAACATGCTGTCTGAATCTTGGTTGGGATTCTGGATCACAAGTGCTAATTTTGGCTGGAAGGATAACCATTGCATTAGTTACTACTTGCTTTTTATTAAGGGAATCAAGAATAGGGATAATGGATTTGTACACCCAGAGGCCTCTTAACAAATTCCTCCCCTGTGCATAGCACATCCTCACTTTATATAGTCCTTGCATACCTCCCTTCCCAACCTCTTCCATGAAAATTGTTCCATTCCAAAAGATGACCTACCCTCATACAAGATAAGATAACACTCATTGCCAGGTTCATTTAGAGCTCACCTCTGTTTTAGGCTGGTTACAAGAAACACAGAGAGACCGAGGTTCGCAGGGACAGTCACAAGAGTGAAAAATAGGGCGGTGACAGGGTGAGGGTGTGGGCGTCTGCAGTGGGGAGATAACTTGGCATTTCTCTACCCTTAGGCTACAGCATTAGTTCTCCTCTCAGGCTTCCTACTCCCTTCTCTCCACACGGTTAGGGTCCCATTCCTTTAACAGATGCACTGTGTTTAGGCAGTAAATACAGATCTGGAAGAACCACCAGGAAAGTCACTGCTCACTATGGAAAGGCCACGTTGCTCACTAAAAGTCCAGGTTGGTGCTTGGAGCCCCAGGGAAGCTCAAGGGAGTGTGACCTCACTCCCTTCATTTTTTTTTTTTTTTTTATTTTGCTCATCTTACCTGTTGGAAAAAATGTTCCAGCTGCCTGCAGGATGAAATGATGTTGGAGGTTTCTTTAACTCTAAAATTCCTTGAGTTGAGAAAAGCATGAGTTCCCAAAGCCACGTTCTGCAGAGCCCTGCCTTCACCAAATCCCCCACTGTTACTGAGAAGAAAGTTCCAAGGTTCACTGATTGTCCAGTTCGAGTCACATTGAAATGTACATCCATAAATTCTCACCGCATTTCAGCCTAATTGAAATAGCTGTTAAAATAATAATGGATTTATTAAATAATTGTCTTCGAAATGTTTTCACTTATTTTTTTTCAAAGTAACCATTAACAGCCATTCTGGAATTTCATCCGCGATCTCTTTCCACACACTTCTCAGTGATCCCTGTGAAATAAATCATATTGAAGGGTTTTTTTTTTCCCTTATGAGTTATTCGCCTGAAGGAAAAATTCTTAACTTTCCTTTTCTTCTAACTGCACATTAGAATAAAGTCTTCTTTGAAAAGTCGTAATGAAAAGAACAAACAGGGGAATAGCTTTCAGTCTGATTCTTTCTCCGAGATCTGGGCTCTGAGAAAGAAGTCTCTGACTGCTGAGGAATGTCAGGGGACCCTCATGTGTAAAAGTCTATGCCCTTCTGCCCCTTAGACAATTGGTCTGTTGACTATTTGTGGAGAGCAGCCTTTGTGAAGGAAAAATATTAAAATGTGGAGAGAACTCCATTTTCTAGACGTTATTTTAGCCACACTAAATATACAAGAGAGAGAAGCTGGCATTTTTGTGTGTGTAAGATGCCCCATTTTGCCCAACTCAAGGGAGCGAGGCAGTCTAAGAATTACATGGAGAGATTGGTAAAGTTCCCTGTGGTTACTATCAAGAGATCAGACTCTTATTAACTTTGGCAAAGTAACAGGGAAGAACACCTGAAAAATAAACATCAAGTTAAGTATTTCTCTGTCATTCCCCATTCTCTAGAGACGTCCTTAGACCATGTGAGGCATTAGCCGTCTTCTCTGAAGCCAGTCACACCCTGCGACTTCCCTTTCGTGGTTGTTTTTAGTTCTTCCTTTAGGAGCACTTGAAGCAGACAATGTGGCAGAATCTCTCACATCCGGGTTGCTGTTTCAGGGCACTGAGGATCCCACATAAAGACCCTTTGCTCCTCTCTGTGTTCAACTGTCCCCCACCACCTCCTTAATTAGAACCCCTTTGAGAGTGACGTGGGGTGTCTCCATCCTTATCTCAATTCAAGAATGTGGATAATGATCCCAAACATAATAGCGTAAGACCTTGAGTTTAATTAGAGCAGATGCTCAATGCAGCAACATTTTTTAAAATTAATTTATTTTTTTAAATTTATATCCCAGTTAATTAGCATATGGTGCAATGATGATTTCAGGAGTAGAGTCCAGTGATTCCTACCTTCCATATAACACCGAGAGCTCATTCCAACAAGTGTCTTCCTTAATGCCCCTTGCCTGTTTAGCCCATCCCCCTACTCACAACCCCTCTAGCAACCCTCAGTTTGTTCTCTGTATTTAAGAGTGTCTTATGTCTTATCCCCCTCCCTGTTTGTGTATTATTTTTGCTTCTTTTCCCTTACGTTCATCTGTTTTGTATCTTGAATTCCATGTATGAGTGGAGTCATATGATACGTGTCTTTCTCTGACTGACTTATTTCGCTTAACATAATACACTCTAGTTCCATCCACTTTGTTGCAAATGGCAAGATTTCATTCTTTTTGACTGAGTAATACTCCATTGTATATATAAACCAAATCTTCTTTATCCATTCATCTGTTGAGGGACATTTGGACTCTTTCCATACTTTGGCTATTGATGATAGTGCTGCTATAAACATCTGGGTGCATGTGCCCCTTCGAAACAGCACACCTGTATCCTTTGGATGAATACCTAGTAGTGCAATTGCTGGGTCATAGGGTAGTTCTATTTTTAATTTCTTGAGGAACCTCCATACTGTTTTCCAGAGTGGCTGCACCAGTTTGCGTTCCCATCAGCAGTACAAAAAGGTTCCTCTTTCTTCACATCCTCACCATCTTTTGTTGCCTGAGTTTTAGCCATTTTGACTGGTGTGAGCAAAATGTTTGATACAGCACAAATGACTTAGAAATACATGCGTTGAGCCATTAAACAACTGAAATCTCATAAATAATAAGGTAAGAGTTTGTGATCCACATATTATCAAAGTAGTTCTAACAGCACACATTTCCATGAATTGATTTTATGTAAATAACTAGAAACTTTGAAGTCAGGGGAAGACCTGAAGTGAATGATGCTTATTTTCAGGTTGGTCTAATATTATTGGGTAATTTGGGGGAATAAGGAATGCTTTTTCTAAGACTTGTTGAAAGAAAATCCAACTTTTGCTTTCTTTTAAAAATCTTGGAAATAGATTTAACAAAGTAGTACCCAGATCAGACAAAAGTAAATGGTTACAAAGGTGCTAACATTGTGTTAAACAACTTTTACTTTTTATCAAGAGGATTTGTCTATTTTTCTTCTAAATAACCTTGTTGTTTAAATTTAGATTTCCTGGGTGGTTCAGTCAGTTGAGCGTCCTACTTCAACTCAGGTCATGATCTCATGGCTTGTAGGTTCAAGCCTTGCATTGGACTCTGCTATTGGTGCAGAGCCCATTTCAGATCCTCTGTCTCCCTGTCTCTTTCTTCCCTTCCCTTGCTCTCTCTCTCTCTCTCAAAAATAAACAGAAAGAAATTTAGATTTCCATTTAAAAAAACGTCTTGGGTAACAGAGGCCATGTGGCCTCGATTGGATAATAGACAGAATAAACCCACTGCTTCCGAGTTGAAGCAGTGCCCTAACATATCATAATGCTTTAGGAAAAGAGCAGCTTTGTGGAGTGAGTTTATACTAGTCTTAGTTTACAGAATAGATTAAGACTAGATTTGAGGTCTTGAAGCCTTAACTACCCAGTGAATATGAATAGTGCACCTGTGAAATCCTCATTTTGAGGATTTTGGATGAAAATATACATCATGTCTTGGAGTTCATCATATTAATTCTTTTTTTATTGATTATTTTTTAATGTTTTTTTTATTTTTGAGACAGAGAGAGGCAGAGCGTGAGTGGAGGAGGGGTGCAGAGACAGGGAGACACAGAATCTGAGCTGTCAGCACTGAGCCTGACTCAGTGCTCAAACTCACAAACCATGAGATCATGACCTGAGTCGAAGTCGGATACTTAACCGACTGAGCCACCCAGGCGCCCCCAATTATGACAGATTCTTAATAAAACATCACAATTTAGAGGACCACTGAAGTACCCAACAAAAGCCAGTGATCAGCAATTGTCAAATTCATAAATCTGAAATAAAGTAAAAGAGATGAACCAACTAGCTCTAAATATACTTTGCTTTTTGCCTCCAAGTATTATTTTACATAGTGGTAACATTTTTGCTATAATTTGAAAACAGTGGATTCTTGTGATTTGCAGTAGTTATGTTATCATGTGATTTGTCATACTTGTGTTCTGTAAGTTGCTGTAAACATTGAATTAGTGAATACTGAATTTATTACAGAACACTGGATTTTCTAAAGGGAAATATAAGGTTAGGTTCCCAAGAGCCTCTAGTCACAACATTTTATCAATCAGTCAACCCAAAGCCTTGTTTCCTATGTATTTCTGTTTGAAAACCCCTTGTTTAATATGTATTGGTGATTCATTAACGTTGAACCTGTGGCCAACAGCACTGTAAATCATGCCTGAACAAAGCTTACCTAAGACAACTATCTTGTCCATCTGCATATCACCACCTTCTTGCACTTTGGAACCTAGATAGAACTTCAACACAATTGGGAGCCATTTTAAATAGTGAAATCACAAAAAAAAGGAGGGGCAGAAAAAATGTGGGGAGCATGGCACTTAACAGTGTGCAGAAAGAATTTTTTAATAGTAGGAGAGCTAAAATAAGATGGTAGAGTGTGGCCTTGTTGGACGTCAGCTAGGGAGCGCGTTCATTCTGCGCATGCCAGCCAATGACAGCAGAAGGGCTCAGAGTGTCAACATGGGGGGGGGGATAAATAAATTTCAGCAATTGGATGAGTTTGCAAATATGGAAACTGTGAATAATGAGGATGAATTGTATGATAATATAGTCATGTCTAGTATCTTTCATTCCCATTAAGCCTTTGCTTATGATGCAGGTGAATGATGTACACATTTTAAATATCTTAAAATTTTATCTGTTAATTATACTTCACTAAAAATTTGTTTTTGACCAGAAAATAGAATACGGGGTGAGATCGATGCTGTTGGCTCTGTTGACTTTTATCAGAGTAATTTGGTTCTTGATAGAATTTTCTGAAGTAGAGCGTGTTTGTAGTTATGATGCAGGAGTCCGGCCCATCACTTAAGCCTTCTTTGCTTCTTTTATATTCTTTTCGAACCTGTTCTTCCAGATTTAGCCCTCCGGTGAACTTGACAGTGTTGCCATAAATTTTACAGAGGAGGCAAATGCTGTTCCAGTCCCCCACCATTTCTCTTTTGACCCAGGCCTGCTCCGGTGTGGAAGAGAAGTTGAATCTGATTCATAAATTCAACAGCTTGAGCACTTGCTGTTGATTTTGCTCTTCTTTAGTGAAACTGATTGAGTTGGGCTGCAAGGTCATTGGAATCAGTGCAGTTTCATTTCGTATCATTTTACATGTTATTCTAATAATAGTACAAAGGGAGTCGGATGCTATTTGCTGATCATCCATCTTATTGATGTCATTGCACAGATCACAGAAACACAAAGGAAATCATATGGCATTTCAGCTTTGATCTCCTTTGAAAAAGGAAGGTCATTTCAGAAATGCTAAAGACAAAACGACCTCAAATTCCACCTAGTTCTGCTTAGCTTGAGAGCATTTCTTACTGTTTTCAAGATAACTACTAAATCCTATGGAAATCTGGGTTTGAATTTTTCAAAAACTTTTCATATTTTGTCCCCTTGCAGTCTCACCCCTAGTTTTTACAGATCGGAGATCTTTGTTTCCTTCAAACCAAGTCTTAACTCTAACCTGATCAAAAGGGGATGACTTTTCAAATACAGGCTGTGTCCACTCTTTGCCCAGATTGGTTAGTTCCAGGGAATGGCCTTCTCTGAATTGCTGAATTCATTTATTTGTTGATTTTTAAGTCAGCTCTGCGCCCAAAGAGGGGCTTAAACTCATGATCCCGACTGAGTCGCATGTTCTACCGACTGTGCCAGCCACGTGCCCCTGAATTTATTTCTGATAGTTTGTATATTTCTGGGGTGGACCTAGAGTTGCTCCCATATGCAGTAGAGCCGCCAGTCTGTGGGAGGTCTCCCTTCTAGAGGGAACCCTCGAAAACAGTGGGGGAGTTGCTGCGCTGGGTGGTCTTTGTACACTTGATCTTAGCCAAAAGGCTGAGAAGCGATGGGTGGTCTTTGTAAAGGAAGATGAAACCTTTCCGCTCTCTAGATTTCTCCCAGATCATCTCTCTGACTCACCCTTACCTGAACAGACAGGTGTCAAAGTGCAGCAAGAGGCACTGCCAGCCACCAGCCAGGCTTGGGGTTCATTGTCTCCTGTAATAAAGCAGTGTGCGTTGGCTTTGCTTCGTGGGGCTTTTGGATGACAACTCTATGGTTTCTGCCTTTTGTCCTGTCAATGCAAGGTCTCAGCAGTCAAGGAAGCTGTCGTGGATGAGATGCTTTAAAGCATGGTGACACTGCTTAGGCTGTGTGCTAAAATAACCAGGATGAGCAAGGCCTCGATGAACCACTTTGGAGAAGGCTAGAGGCACCATGGAGAAGCGAGAGGGTCCAAGCTACAGCACGGGTGCAAAGGGTCACCTAACCAGCAGCTTCTGGAAAGTCTTCATTAGTGAAAAGACGATTAGATGGAAGATGGATTAGAGTTACTATGTGAGGCCCAAAGCTTAGAACTGTGGTCATTGTGCACGGACTTCAGGGAGAGACAGTGTTTGCAGGGAGATAAGCAGGCATGTTTGAAACTACACAGACCTGGTTTTCAATTCACTTGGGAGCTGTGTGACTTGGAGAAGACAGTTTTAATTCTACTGACCTTCATCTATAAAATGTTCACAAATAATGCAGAGCTTGCAGAGTTGTGTGAATAAGAGATAATCGGTTGAAAGCATCTGGCAGGTTGCTGCCATGCAGTGGGCTTTAGGAAAGTGGTGGCCCCCTTCTTTTGAGTCTCATTCATCCATTCAGTGAATGTTTGGCTGCTGGCTCTCGTCTGGGTGTTATGTAGGCAGTAGGGACACAAAAGGAATAAAAGAAATAGGGTAACCTGGTGCTTACAGTCTAGTAGGAGAGCAAACAAACAGGTAGTTAAATTAGACTGTGAGAAGTCTGTGATAACAGAAGAAGTTGGCAACATAGGAGCACATAGATGGGGCTTCTAAAGCCATACTTGGCAGGGTAGGAGACTTTTCCCTGTAAGAGAAACCTCTCCACTGAGTGTGAAAGATGAGGTAGCCAAGCAAGGAGAGAGAGGACTGCCCCTAGAAGGGACAGAGTCACTTATGCAAAGGCCTGGAGGGAAAAGAGCATGGGTCTTTAGTGGAGCTGAACAAAGTTCACGGCACTGAGCACAGGTGTAACGTGATGAGTATCACATTCTGTTGGAAGTGGGTAGAGGGAGGATGTGCAGAACCACGAGGCCGTGTCAAAGAGTCCAGACTTTATGTTGAGGGTGGTAGTGCACCATTGGAAGGTTTTAGGCATGGATTTGGTTTTACAGAGTCCACTGGCTACAAGGTGGAGGTCAGATGGACTCCAGGGTCAGGAGGTACTTGTCAGACAGGAGGCTGGGACAGTTGGAAGCAGGCTGTTGTGGTATCTTGCAAGATGAAGGAGACCCTGATCCAGGGTAGATGTAGTGGTAAGGAGGTTGGAGGGAAGGGGACAGATTCAAGGTTCATTAAGAAACTGAAATCAACAGGATTTGGGGGATGGAAGTGAAATATGAAGGAAAAAGAGGAGACAGGTACTTCAGGTTTCTAGCATAGACATCAGGATGGATGATGGTGTCTTTCAAAAGGTGAGGGAGCTGTTTGAGAGGTTGAAGTACATAAGGAATTTGTTTTTGGCTATTGTGTTTGCGATTGCATAGGACATTGGAGGGAAACTATCCATTAGGCAGTGTGGCATAAAGTAAAGCCCAGGAGAGAGATGTAAGCTAGAGGGGTTGATCTGAGAGTCACCTGCCAACAGATCATCCAAAGTCCAGGGGGCGGATGGAATGACCAAGGGGAGTGGGCAGAGATATGGTCATAGGACAGACCCTGTGCGCAGTGAGGCACCACCGGAAAAGCTGAATACTTCCTCAGAAGACTTCTTTGCCTTCTACCAGTTTTGCTTAGTTATATTGATCAGCTACAGGTTAGGGAACTTTCTACATTTTTTGTTGGCTAGTAAAAACCCTCAAACTGTATTTTAATAAAGCAAATTTTCACAAGTTTAGAAAAATGGCAAGATGAAGTTTATGGAGACAAAATATTCTAAGAAAGTAAAACATTTTTGAGGGAAATTATTTACATAGGTCAAGGCCCACCAATAGCAAAATCTGATGTCTAAGTGCTGAAGAGCTCTGTGATCAAACATTGTTCTTTAGAGGATTACAAAATTTATCTCTCAGGGTGTATGATTTGAACTCTCCTGGTCATGCCTCACTTGCATCTCTTACTTTGCGAATAAAATAGAACCAAAAAGGTTTTAGTTTGTAGGTAAATACAGTTGTTTTTAATTGTATAAGTATTCTCTTCAATAACATGGAGGACATTTTAATTTAAACCTCTGGAGCTCTCCAGGTTTGCTGAAAGGGTACAGGAATCAAAATTAATGTTTGGGATGCTTGGCATTTACGTTCACCTCTCAGCTTTGCAAAGATTTCCTGTATGATTAGCAATGAGGATAAGTCTCTGTGTGCATAAGAAGAGAGACTTGTTAGCATTCATTGGCGTTCAGTTTAACATTTTTTTTAAAAGGCTGTGCTTCAGTTCCTGGGTCAGGAAAGGCCATACAGAACCATCCAAAACGCACATTGGAAAAACTGTTCTGTCTTTGAAAAACGGACTCATACCTTGTTATCTCCAAATTGCATTTCTATTTGAGATGTTTATTTAGAGTAGTTTCTGCAGAGGAAATTGGCACACTTAATGATCCTAGATCTTTACAGACAGCCAAGAATATAAAATGAATGCTGTGTCCAACACACACTTTAATGTCTTAGCAAGGTAACTCAGACTAAAAGGCCCTAGGACGAAATCCCCTATTGTGCCTCAGTGTACATGGTAATGGCACTATAACATGAAGAGATTTCACATCTTGCTCATTCACGGTGAATGTGTTGGTTGTAGGATGAGAGATTAATAGACAGGTTGGAGATGAGGTGGTGCTACATCCCTTATTTATGACTGAGGCTCTGGTGACTAAAAGGGCCACACATACTTCTTTCTAGAGCCTTAGGAAGCTTCCTGACCTTCTCTAGGAGATCTGTGCTTGTACATCATAGACGGGAGCAATCCTCCAGTTTCATCTGTTGGGACAGAATACAAAACTGAAACGCTGTGGGCTTTCCTGAAAGCCATCAGTCATCTTGCCAGCATCTGCCTGTCCTGTGGAGGGGGAGGGGTTGTGTTTGACCCTCCTCCACTCCGGAGCTGAGTGTGTGTCCTTTCTATTCTGATACATCCTGCCTCACATAATACGCCTTTCAGAGGGTCTTGTACTAAATCCCCAGATTCCACTTTGTTAGGGTGGACATAACTAGGTTTTGTGGAATGGCATCAATACTGATTTTTAACATTTTTCTCTATTGCGGTTAAAACATTTGAAAAATATCAAAATGATTCCCTCATTGCCACGTCCCCAAGAAATAATCTGAGTTAACATTTTTGTGTGTGATTTTCAGTATTTCATCTAAGCATAGATATTTTTAGACAAAAGTGGGATCTTTTTGTACACTCTAACCTTTTAAATTTGTCAACATTTCATAAGTACATTCTCAAGTCATCAAAATAAGGGATATACATTTTTAACATCATTCATATCCTCTTAAAATTGAAAATTCATCTTATTTCAACTCTGATCCCTTTTTGATGCTTAGCAAACTCCTACTTTAGAGATTATCTTCAAGTAATAAATGTACAATTACCTTGTCATAACACCTTTAGGAATAATTGTAATTCTTCTGCCTTACATATACCAGAGATGCTAAGTTAACTATGTGATGGACAATTAGAGTCCATTGATTATTTTATTCAGTTGTAGAAAATTTCAGCAGGCTATGCGACATGTCATAACTGTCACCATCTCCATCAGAAAGCATTAGTCACATAATTTACAGAGTATTCTGTGATCAACAGGAAACTACGTTGCAGAATCTCTACCTTCAAAGATTTATCCCTGTAGGTAAATGAGCTCTGGTTTGATGGCTTTGATATAGTAGGAGCCAGTATTATACCTGACTCCAACATACACAGGTGGCCATTGGCTGATGTAAATCACCAATGCTAGTTCAAGCCATGACATACGTTCTAGAAAATTAGGATTGAACCAAAGCACCATGATTTTGGGGTCCACTAATTCCAACAGCCAGATCTTCCTTGTAAAATGAACTGGGAGTTACCACCAGTATGCTTTACAATGTCATACTAGATAGATATTCACCTTCAGCAAGTGGCCACCGACCTCTTTGATTTTAAATTAAAAAAGAGGTTGGAGATTGGTGACTGCGAAGGCACCGGTAACGAAGAGTGGAGGGAACTGAATCTGCTGAGGGTGGGCTCAAATTCATGGTTATGATTGGGGAAAAGATGCGGTAGGAATTAGGGACTTGGAGTTTTCTCCTTCTGGTCCCTTACATCTGTGTTTTGTATATGAATAAAAAAATTTACTCTGTCCATTATATAATTTGCTGGAAGCAAGAGCAGAGTGGCATCCTTGACTTCAAAGTCCTTTGGCATTGAGGGCGTCTGACTCAGTCATAATTGCCTTTAACACATCACTCTACAATCTATAATATTACCCAAGTGGAGGTGTTACCATTCAACAGGGAGATATTGCTGGTTAATGAGTATGTGGAAAATTTATCTAGAAAATTAAGTGTCTGTGAAAAATAATGAAGGGTTTTCACAAAAGAGCATATGAGAAAGATATTCCAAACCAAAGGCTTATGAATTCTGCATATTAAATATAAATAGTTATTAAAATATTTATTTTATTACAATTAAACAAAGTAATTAGAGCCTATCATTAAGATTCTGAAATTTATGTGATAACTTATAAAACTAGAATGTAATAAATCTAAAATAGAAAGAAAAGTCACCAATTAACTCTAGTGAAAACCTTTTTCTTCTTTGTGAAGTGCCAGAGGGGAAAAGTTATGTGTGAAACATGATATTATGGTAAAAAGGAGATAGAATATTGCTAGTGGACAGAAATAATAGTGAGCGGTATTGAATGTGCTCAAGTTCATTGGGTGACTGCAGCTCTGATGTTCTAAGGAAAGTCTCTGTCATTGGGTCTCCAGGTTTAATGTTTGACTTTTTATTTTTTATTTTATTTTTAAATTTTTATTTATTTTTTTAGTTTTAAAGTTTATTTATTTTGAGAGAGCACACAAGCATGCATGAGCAGGGGGAAGGGGCAGAGAGAGAGAGGGAAGGAGAGAACGGCAAGCAGGCTTTGCTCTGTCAGTGCAGAGTGCAGAGCCCGATGTGGTGCTCCTTCTCACCAACTGTGATATCATGACCTGAGCTGAAACCAACAGTCCAGTGCTTCGCCGACGGAACCACTTAGCTCCTTTTTTGATTTTTTTATTTTATTGAGAGAGAGGAGATGAGAGAAGGACAAAGACAGACAGAGAGAGAGAGAGAGAGAGAGAGAGAGAGAGAGAGAGAATCTTAAGCAGGCTCCATGCTCAGCATGGAGCCCAGCGCAGGGTTTGATACCCCCACCCTGGGATCATGACCTGAGCTGAAATCAAGAGTGGGTGGCTCAGTTGGTTGAGGTCAGATGCCCCTGACATTTGACTTTTTAGAATCTAATTTGATGATTCATGGCATGCAAGGCTCAGTGAAGAGTTCTTTTGTGGAAGAAAAGATTCCCTAAAATAAACTGAACACATGGACCCTTATCATTTTTAATGCAATGGAGAGCTTGGGCTCCTGAGGATAGGTTTGAAGAGGTGGGTGTGGTTCCTGTGGGCTCAGGTTGTCACTGGAGCTTCTCTAGAAAGGAATATTGAAGTCTTTTTTTTTTTTTAACTCATTCAATTACTTGTTTATCACAAAGAATATTAAAGGCTATGGATCAACAGCCAGATGAAGAGGTGCATGGGGCAAGACCTAGAACAGAGAAGCTCCATCCCCATGAAGTTTGGAGTCCTATACGGGGCATAAGGAGAGTTCTGAACCCCTTTTGGTTTTTTGTGATTTCATTGTCTTAGGGAAGCTTCTTTAATTAGGCACAATCACTTCAATCATTCACCACTCATGACAGATCCATCAGAATGGTGAAGTCTTTTACGTGGAAGCGTATGAAGCGGACATTTATACGTGTCCAACAAGCAAATGCCTGCAGTTTCTTGAGGTTCATGCCAATGAATTCTAAACAAGACTAAGACCATGACTTGCCTGAGTTGGCAGGAAATGAGGTTCCATGTTTCAAGGACACAGTTTCTGGAACAATCTGGGGTGCAAGGGTAGACTTAGGTTGATTATGATGTGTCAGTGTAGGTTCATCAGTTGTAACAAATGTTCCTCTCTGGAGGGGTGCTATAAAGTGATAGGGTGCTATGAATTAAAATGAAAGGTGCTGAACTTTGCCACTGAAGTTGAAATTTGCCTGCATTCTGGGTTGAAAATGACCTTCGGGATGCCTGGGTGGCTCAGTTGGTTAAGCGCCTGACTTCAACCTAGGTCATGATCTTGCCATTACGAATTTTGGATTTGGTCTCCCTCTCTCTTTGACCCATCCCCACTCACACTCTGTCTCTCTCTCAAAAAATAAATAAACATTAAAGAACTTAAAAAAAAAAGAAAATGATCTTCCCCTCATACACAAACTATTTCAGTAGAAGAATAAATCTAATTATCTTTCAATTTAAGATTTATATTTTTCTATTTAGGAAAACAAAGTTATCAAGGATTTGAGAGAAATTTGTGTATATATTCAAATAGTGTCATCTCAACACATGTGAGGAGCAATATTCCTTAGATTGGTGCGTTGATAGCTTATTTCAAATCAACATTTTTTAACTATTCAAACTAGACCAACGATATGTAGTATTTGGTAGAACATAATGTAATTTTCAAACCTTGACTTCTCTTTTTAAAAAACTTTTTGCGTTAGAATAATTTTAGATTTAGAGGAAAAAATTTCCATAAAACCCCCTGCCCACAGTTTTCCTTATTAGTACAATTCCTTATTGTACATTTGTCACAGTGAATGAACCAGTGTTGATATATTATTATTTTATTATTGTCTACAGTCCACAGTTTATCTGACTTTCCATAGTTTTTACCTAATAATCCATTTAGTTGTCATGTCTCCTTAGGCTGCTCCTCACACTTTCCTTGTCCTTTTTTTTTTTAAATTTTTTAATATTTATCTCTGAGAGAGAGACAGAGTGCAAGCAGAGGAGGGGCAGAGAGAGAGGGAGATACAGAATCTGAAGCAGGCTCCAGGCTCTGAGCTGTCGGCACAAACCCCGATGCAGGACTTGAATCCATGAACCATGAGATCATGACCTGAGCCGAAGTCGGACCCTTAACTAACTAAGCTTCCCAGGTGCCCCAGACTTACCTTGTTCTTAGTGACTTTGGTGACTTTGGTCAGGTATTCTGCATATTCTTTCTCAAATGAGATTTGTTTGAGGTATTTAAAATTTTTTTTATGAAGGCAATTTTTAGAGCAGTTTTAGGTTCATACAAAATCAAGGAAAGGTATGGAGATTTCCCTCCTCCTTCCCTACCCCCATCATCAACATCACCCACCAGAGTGCTATATTTATTACGATTGACCAACCTATAGTGACACATCATTCTCCCAGAGTCCCCAGTTTACATTATTGTTTACTTCTGGTGTTGTACATTGTATGGATTTGGACCAATGTATAACGCCATGTATTCACCATCACAGTATCATGTAGGGTATTTTCCCTGCTTGAAAAATCCTCTGTGCTCCCCCTAATCATTGTTCTCCATACTCCCACCCCTGAGAACCACTGATGTTGCTGGATCCACACCATTGCCTTTTCTAGAATATCACGTTGTTGTAATCGTAGTGTGTAGCCTTTGCAGATCCGCTTCTTTTACTTTGTAATATGCATTTAAGTTTCCTTCATGTCTTCTCATAGATTTATAGCTGAATTTTTTTTAGTGCTGAATAATATTCCATTGTCTGGATGCCCACAGCTTATTAATTCATTCACCCACTGAAGGACATCGGACTTGCTTCCAAGTTTTGGCCTCTAGAAACGCCCATAAACTGGCTTTTGTGTGGACATAAAAGTTCAGCTCCTCTGGGTTGTCCGGTCCGTACTTGTCTGTCCTGGCCCGGCTGGTGGGTCGATCGTCATGGGTTCCTGAGAGAGCGGGTGAGAACAGGGTAGGGCAGGGAGCACAGAGAATGGAGGCAAGGCAAAATCTCTGATCAAGCCTCAGTTTATTGAGAAAATACCCACACCTTATAAAGGGTTCAAGGCGGGAAACAAGGCAGCTGACCTAGGTCGGTTGCTAGGAAACAGGGTCAAGAGATTAAGGCTAGGGTAAAGGAGGAACCAAACTGAAGTTTTAGCACAGTGCCTGAGGGGCCGACACTGCCCTGCCTGCAGGCGGTTGATCTTTGTACTTCTGGCAGCTCCCAACACTGGGTAAATACCAAGGAGCACACTCGCTATAGTATATTCTAAGAGCATTTTGTAAGAAACTACCCAACTGCTTTCCAAAGTGGCTGTACCATTTTTGCCTCTTCGCCAACAACCAGTGAGAGTTCCTCTTGCTCACCAGCATTTACTGTTGTCAGTGTTCCAGATTTCTGCCATGCTAACCGGCTGTAGTGGTATCCTGTTGTCATTTCAGATTGCATCCTCCTGATGACACATGATGTGGAACGTCCTCTCATATGCTTATTTGCCATCTGTATCTCTTCTTCAGTGAGGTGTCTGTGTAGGTCTTTGGCCCACTTTTTATTGGATTGTCTGTTTTCATATTGTTGAGATTTAGAAGATCTTTGTATATTTTGGATAATGTGTGCTTCATCAGATGTGTCTTTCACAAATATTTTCTTCCAGTCTGTGTCTTGTGTTCTCATTCTCTTGACCTTGTTTTCCACAAAGCAGAAGTGTTTAATTTTAATGAAGTCCAGCTTATCAGTTATTTCTTTCATGTATCATGCCTTTGGTATTATATCTGAAATGTTATCACCATGCCCAAGGTCATCTAGTTTATCCACATAAATTATTTGGACTTCCTCTGCATGCGAGATTTATCTCTTCTGCATTTATTTAATCAATGATTTATATCTACGTAGACTCATGGATATTTATTTGTACTTTGGGTTTTACTTTACACATAATACTACTTTATTGTGTTGCTGACATCATTCCAACTTTGGCCATTGGAAGTGCTTTTGGTTGGTCCCTGTATTCCTTTGATAGACTCTCATCTGTATGAAAGTCTTTACTTCTTTACTTTACGGCACTAAAAGATACTCCAGATTCTTCTTATAGGTTTCCTGCCGCAATCCTAGAACCAGCCATCTCTCTAAGGAATCCTGGCCCCTTTTATTGGAAAATAGTGTTAGAAACCAAGATTTGCTTTTTTGCTTCTGGGATGTTTCTTCTTTTAGGGCCTCTTCATGTTAGCAAGGAAATACATGTGTGGAAATTAATCCATGTATATACACGTATCTATGGTATTTACATATATAACTATCTATTTGTTTAGTAAGTAAATAAGAGTTCACACTGATGTTCCCAACTGGAATCCATTGCCACATGGATTATCCTCGCTCATCTGTAACCGCTTACTCCCAGCAGTGAGAAACCTTGCTTCCACCATGTGTCATTCATTTCCTTGAGCATTCAATTCCAGTGAACATGACTAGTGGTGTCGGATGTTAGCCAGTGCCCTAGGGAAACGGATTTGTCAACTAGAGCACAGTGCTTATGTACAGCTTCTTTTGTCTTTAGTCTCACAGATTTCAATCCCTCCCAAAGTTAATTAGTCTAGCACTTCCCTCACCCCTCACGCAAGCCATCACAGAGATTGTTTCGTACACGTGTCTGTTATGTGGTTAGATTGTTTTGTCACAATCTGTATTTCATCCTGTGGTCACCCAAACTCTGAAATAATATGTTAAATTTGTATACATTAAAGTTTACCCTTTGTGCTTTCAAGTTTTGTGGAGTTTGACAAGTGTGTAGGATACCATGCCTATCATTATAGTACCCCACAGAATAGTTCTATCATCCTAAAAACCAGATCTCCTGTGGTTTACCTGTTCACCTCTCCTCCCTCCCTGCCAGACACCCAGCGACCACTGATCTTTTTCTCTAGGGTTTTGCTTTTTCCAAAATGTCATATAATTGGAATCACACCTTGCGTAGCCTTTTCACATTGGCTTCTTTCACTTGCCAGTGTGCATTTGAGATTCATCCATGTCCTTTTGTTGCTTTGATAGCTTTTTACTGGTGAATAAACCTTGCTGCTTCAAGTTTTGGAGATTATGAGTAAAGCTATTATCAACATTAGAGTGGAGTCGTTTGTAAGTTGCGAGATCCGTTGTATAAATACCTGGGATCAAGATTGCTGGATTGTACGGTAAGGTGATGTTTAGCTTCATAAAAAACTGACAAACTCCCTTCCAACAGGTATTGTTGGGTTTCTGAATGTTACTCATTCTAATAAGAGTTGCGGTGGGAGCTGCTTATTTTCATTTGCAGTTCCCTAAAGACAAATGATGTGGAATGTACATCTCAATGTACTCTTTCCGCATTTGTGTCCTGTTCTTTGGCGAGATGTCTGTGTAGTTCTCTTCCTCATTTTAATTGTTTTTCTTTAGTGTTGACTTCAAGAATTCTCCGTGATTTTACTTGTCTTTTAGAACCAAATACATACTTTAAGAGACCTTAAGTGCTATCATCAACTTCTTAATTTTACGGGATTTTTTTTTTTTTACCAATTTAATATAAGGTTTATCCTTTTTCCATTAGTACAGGTTAGAAGATTGGTTCATTTAATATCAACGAATATATATGTTTGTACCCATCAAATGGGCCAGACCCTACTCGTAGAGGTTTACAATTCAGGAAGGAAGATTCAGTGGGAGGTATTATTATAGATTTAATTTGATGGGCAACGAGGCAGACAGTTTCAAGGACATTATCCCCTTAATATCTTCTTTACCCATTGCTGATTCTGGCTTTAGAGACTTCAGAAGCCTTCCTGAGACATTTTTGCATTCTCCAAGTGAACGTTAAAAATCTTAATTTGGGGTAATTTTGTATGACTCCAGACTCTGAGTACTAAGTTTCTGTTATGTAGTTTCTCACCAAATCATTCTTTTCCTTCCAGCAAGGGAAGCATTGATGAATAAAAGCAACTCAACATTCTTTCGATTTCTCTACCTAGCACCAATTGAAAGACCTACCTGGTCAGCCCAGTTATTTCATTTTAAGCCAAAAATAGGGGATTATAGCTGCTTTTGATTCAACCAAATAATGCAAGGGCCTGGGTGACTCAGTCAGCCGAGTGCCCCCCCCCTTGATTTCGGCTCAGGTCATGACCCCAGGTCCTGGGATCCCGCCTGCTTAAGACTCTCCCTCTGCCGCCCTTCCCCACTCAAGTGCAAGCATGAGCATGCATGCACTCTCTCTCCCAAAAAAAAAAAAAAAAAAGGCAAAGTTCCCCAGTCCGTGTTTATGGATGTGCTTAATAGCATCTGTACTTTACCTCTCAGAAGCTTTTCCTCACTTGGTTTCAGTTTGGATGCTTAGGTCACTAACAACTTTTGTGAGTCAAAAACGACCACATTCATACTAAGCAGACTTAGGCTGACAAGTTTTTAATTACAGGAAATAATTACAAACGACTATAGATGCAATTAAAGGCATTTTTCTTTGGGGGAAGCTTGTTTATTTTCTATATTTTCCTCCAAGCTCATTATAAAAAATACTATAGTCTTTCATGCTTATAGCCTGAACTCGGTAACTTCCGCCGTGAATATGGAAATGGATTTTGTTGAAATCAAAGAAATTGGGTAATGGGATTTCTTAGCCTGTTAGTAGAAGGCTTAACGTTTTTCAAGGAAATATTTGCTTTGTTCATGATTTAACTGAATAAGACATCTGACATCTCACATCTCTCTTTCTGTGACCAATGAATTGTTTTAAATTATATGAGTTGTGAATTGATAAAATAAGACCATAACTCAATTCTCCAAACTGTTTAAACTGTGTAGCATTCAAATATATATAACTATTTACAGTCAAATATAGATCTCACTTCATAATTTGAGAGGTTTTTTGTTTTTGTTTTTCTTTTTGTGTGCACGTGTGTGGGATTTTTGTGTGGGGTTGTTTTTTTTTTTTTTTTTTTTGGTTTTTTTGCTTTTTAAATGTTCACTCTGGCATTTGGTAGCCACCCAAGAAATACTGGGTTTGGAGAATCATTTTAGGTCAGTCCTAAACACCTGCAGAAGGAGTTGCAGAATATAATCCTGCCAGTTGAGATTTAGCCAGCTTTTGACATTTATTCTCATCTGGAAAGTACTACAGGAGTTTTATTTTTATTTACTTATTAATTAATTAATTAATTAATTAATTTATTTTTGAGAGACAGAGACAGAGCATGAGCGAGGACAGAGAGAGAGACACACACAGAATCCAAAGCAGGCTCCAGGCTCTGAGTTGTCAGCACAGAGCCCGACACAGGAGTTGAACTCACAAACCGTGAGATCATGACCTGAGCAAGAGTCAGATGTTTAACCTACTGAGCCACCCAGGTGCTCCACTACAGGAGATTTACATAATATAATAAGCCTGCTACTTAGGAGCCCAGTCCTTATATTTCTCTATTATTTATTTGCCAAGGTGACTTGTGTATTTGAAAGATACTGGGATGGAGGTTGGACTACATATATTATGATATTTTTTCTTCTGTTTCATTTGAAAATGTAGAAGTATGGGGCGCCTGGGTGGCTCAGTCGGTTAAGCGTCCGGCTTCATCTCAGGTCATGATCTCACAGTTCAGTTCGTTGGTTCTAGCCCCGCGTCGGGCTCTGTGCTGACAGCTAGCTCAGAGCCTGGAGCCTGCTTCAGATTCTGTGTCTCCCTCTCTCTCTGACCCTCCCCTGCTCACGCTGTCTCTCTCTGTTTCTCAAAAATAAATAAAAAACATTAAAAAAATAAAAAATGTCGAAGTATATTGCCACGTGTTTTCCTATTTTACAGACTTGTAAACTGAGGGACATGACTCTGATGGGCTTAACTACCAAGGCTAGATCACCATTTAGCTTTACCTTCTGATATTCACTGTAGTCCATATAAGGCAGCTGCACTATAGTGTTTTCTCCGAGTCCTCTTTCTGTTTGCCATTCCTTCAGCAAATGTGTATGTTGGACATGCCTAGCAAAGGGAGCCGCAGGCAGGAACAGTGTTCTGCGTTGGTTGTGCAGCCTAGTGGGACAGAGAGCACAAGATTGCTATGTAGGACATAGGTGCTGCCTCAGGGGACAGAACGGACGGTGACACCTGGGTCAGTCCCCTAACCTGGGAGGGAGCAAGAAGATGAGAGGCGATTTGGATCAGGGAATATTACCAAGAGGAGCTGACCCTGAAGCTGATTCTTGAGGAATGAGTCAAAGTTTGCCAGACACAAGAGTCATTTGGAAGCAAAGAGATCCTGGTGTGGCCTGTAAGTAGAATAATGAGTCTTCCATGCAGTGTTGTGGGTGGGGGGAGGCGAGGAGTACAGGATGCTGGGACATGAGGGAGCGGGGGCTGGGTCAGTGAACGAGGTGATATGTCAGGTTAAAAATTCTAGGCTTCATCCTGTGGACAATGGGAAACGACAGAAAGATTACTATTAAGAAAGTGACATGATCTGGGGCGCCTGGGTGGTTCAGTCGTTTAAACATCCGACTTTGGCTCAGGTCATGATCTCACGGTTCATGGGTTTGAACCCTGTGTTGTGTTCTGAAGGTTTGGAGCCTGGAGCCTGCTTTGGATTCTGTGTCTCCCTCTCTCTCTGCCCCTCCCCTACTCTAGCTCGCTCTCTCTCTCTCTGTCTCTTTTACACACACACACACACACACACACACACACACACACACACACAAAACAAATAAACATTAACAAAAATTTAAGAGGCACCTACCTGGGTGGCTCAGTCAGTTAAGTGTCAGACCTTCGGCTCAGGTCACGGTCTCCCAGTTCATGGGTTTAAGCCCTGCATCGGGCTCTTTGCTAACAACTCAGAACCTGGAGCCTATTTTGGATTCTGTCTTCCTCTCTCTGCCCCTCCTCTGCTCACGCTCTGTCTCTCAAAAATAAATAAATGTTAAAACATTTCTTTTATTTTTAAAAGGTGACATGATCCTATTTGCATTTTAGGCAAGTCCATGAGAAAAGTTTGAGGTTCATGCTTCTAATGCTTTTCACACTTACATAGCTTGCCATGTATTAATCCCCTACTGTATGCCTAGGCATGTCTGTATACTCTCTCTTATACTCTTAACCCCCCCTTCTCTCTATTGGCTCTTATTTCCCTCATCCCATGCCAAGTTCACAAACAGGATTAACCCCAATATTAGTTTATTTATAATTTATTAATACACATATATATCCATATTTATTAAATTACTTATAAATTAATATTTGTTAACACAAATAAAATAATATTGCTACAGCGTTAAGGTGAGGGTATTACCATCCCTGTTGCATTCAGCATCGGTCACATCATGCAACCGTGGGAAGACCCTTTTCAGTTGAGGGACAGGGCAGTGGGTCAGGAATTGATCAGCAGGGCCGGAACGTGAATCGGGGTGTATAGACGCTCTCTCTGAAAGTCTTACTCTGAAAGGAAGGAGTTCACTGTGGGAGACGGTGAGAAGTGTGTGGTGCCCAAGGAAGGCTGGGAGGGAGCGAGCCGAACGGCCTGGAGAAAGTTGGCAGGTGGACCTGCTTTGAGTGGCGGGAGGAGGAGGAGGAGGAGGAGAGGATCTTTTCCACTGTCTGCGCAGGAGGACTGGAGGTTGGGGCTGAATATAGATGGTCTGTGGCAGTGTGGCAAATTGGAGAAGGCTTGCTGCCTGCCGTGGATTTTTCCATGAAGATCTTCTACTGAGCTTGGTAGAGGTCGCTGGTGAGGTAGGAGCTTGAAGAGAATGGACAAGGGTTGAGGGCCGGGGTGCGTGGGAAGGAGAGAGGAATGAGAAGGATTATCACCAAGGCACCGGCTCAGCCCAGCCAGGGTTAGAGACCGTGGGGAGGTGGTGGCACCTCACCGCGAGCTGGGGGATTTTCTCCGGCAGCGGCCAGCTACACAGGAGGTCCATCCCTGACTGTGTGGACGGTGAGCTGTGGTGGTGTGGGTGTGGGGAAGGAGAGGGGGTCACAGGAGCTGAAGGTTTGACGAAGGTGTGGGCAAGTGATAGATCATGACATGGGCGATCTGCTTGGGAATGGCCAGGTGACAGTGAAGGGACTGAAAGACAAGATGTGGGTAGAGTCAGGCTGTGGAAACTGGAAGCTTCCTCGGAAGTGAAGAGTAGGGTTGAGGATTTCAGACGCGGAACAGAAGTAGTGAGCCGTGCCAAACTCCAAGGGACGGTCGTTAATGGGGGTAGAGTGTGGATAAGGATTCTCTAAGGTAAGAGACCAAAGAAGGTGTGAAAGGCTTTTCTTTAGGGGCCCTGAAGCTGCCCAGGGAGGTGGCATATATCAGAGTAAAGACAGAGGGTGGAAGGGGGCTCCCGACCATCAGTGAACAATAGAGTCAAGATCAGTGCAACATGGGATGTGCTCCTCTGTAGAAGAAAGCTTCTTACGTGCAGTAAATATGTCAAAAGTAACACTTTAAAATATTTTTATTTTAGAGGGAGAGTGAGAACATGAGCAGGGGCTGGGGACAGAGGGAGAGAAAAGGGGAGGGGCGGGAATCCCAAGCTGCACACTCAGTGGGGAACCTGACACGGAGCTCCATCCCACGACCCTGGGATCATGACCTGACCAGAAATTAAGAGTCAGACGCTCAAAGGGCTGAGCCACCCACATGCCCCTAAAAGCAACTCTTAAAAATCTAATTTTAATCACAATTTCTTATCATGGATTTGAGGGTTTTGGAGAAAGTCAAAAGTGCTGGAATTCTTCAAGTGTCCCCAAAACCATGCCTGTAAATACTCTGCTGCTCATGTCTCTGGTGGGGTTTTATAGATTCAAACTCAAAAACAAGAGATAGTTCTTTCTCCTTTGCAGAGTCTCACCTTACCACCATAATATAACGGAAGGGAAGCTTTAAGCCAGCATGATGTGAACAGTTCTGTATCTCTCTGAAGACGTTTTTTTGGTGGGGAAGGGTGCAATGTATCTAGCAGGGATAGTCCACTGCTTTCTCTTTTTCAAAGTTCACTCTCCCTCTGTCTCCTATTTGGATTCTTCTGTTTTGTATTACGTTTGGCCACACCTCTCTTCCTGCATTGACTGCATGCTTGTCAGGATAGGAAGTGGAGCCCCCTGAGGCGGTCGTGTGGGGAAGGAGACCCAGACTACCTTTTCTTGCCAACTTGCCTGTGGGCACTTTGTGGGCAGGAGAGATTCCTACCAGCTTTTATCTTAGAGAATTTCAGCCAGTTATTCCGTGTCTGCTCCTCTTAGTCTTCTTTGGAGTGTGGGGACATTTGTAGGGCAGTCTGTGGGGACAGTGACTTGTGTTCCTGTCCTCTCATCAGCCTATATCAGAAACATGTTGTTGGTTAAGCTGCACCATTTCTATTACTACCACAGAGGTGGCAAACATTATTAACCTATTTCATCTGGCTTTTTGACCCCAATTTGAAAAGGGATCCTACTAAGGATTTGTCAAATCAAGAGCTTTGTTTTAGATACAAGGGATCCCAAAAGGCTAAGACTTTGGAGACATTAGGTTCATCTGGTAAGTTCTCTGGCCACCCCCAGCACATACACACACACAGGGACATAGGTAAAACATAGTAAATACGTGATCCCTCCCTCTGTGGCATGCCTTAGAGTCTGTATCCTGAAACCAAGTGAAACAACATTGGAGGATTTTGTTTAACGAGTTAAATAATACTTAAAACACTGTCCAGGGCTGTCACGGAGATGCTTGGGTGAGCTCTCTGGCTCTTTTCTAATCACGAACAGCTCACTGGAAAATTAAAGGAGACATGCATGAGCAAATAAAAACAGTCAAAACAATGCAAAGTTGTTCTGGATCATTATGACGGTAAGAACAAAAAAGAATCCCAAAGGAATAAATAGATGGAGTTTGGAGTGAAGGCTGAATTGTCATGAGGGATTGCTGTCGAAGGTGTTTAACTGATGGAAAACTCCAGAAGATGGGACCAAAAACTGATTTGGACCAGGTTGGCCCATCATAACTGGAAGCTACGTATCTTTCACTGTGTTTTTCTAGTCACAAACTCTGCCCATCCAAAACCCCTTACTCTGCTCTGGGCTCTTGGGTGGGTGGTGCACACTTTGCCCAAGACCACCGGGGGTTCTGGCTCTTAAGGAAATCCACTGGCCTCACTTGTCAAAAGTAAATGGAATTTACCTTGTGTAACTGTGAACAGGTTCAAGAGAAGGGAGGGCAGGGAGGGAGTGTTCTTACCATCCACCAAGAGTTAAACATGTCCTGTTAATTTCTTCAAACCCCTGCAGCGTTTCCCTCCAACTGTTTATGGTACACTTCGAGTCTACGACAGAATCTGTTTGTGGCTGATGCGCTGTCTCCGGACATGGGAAATCCCACTGCATTTCTCTGATTTCTGTTTTCTTTTTTGTATTTTTTAAGATTTTATTTTTAAATAATCCCTACCCCCAACATGAGGCTCGAACTTAAAACCCTGTTGTCAAGAGTCAAATGCTCCCCTGACCGAGCCAGCCAGGCACCCCTGCTCTGTTTTCTTGATAAGGAAAAACTACCCCCTCGTGGTTGAGGTGGACTTTTTAAGGGGATCAGAGCCTGAGTCAAATTAGACATGGAGAATTTGCAGCCTGACTGTGAGACACTGCCTAGCACAGCCACTTCCCATATCTCTTCATGGTGGGTAGAGAGGGGGGTACACGGAACATCCTTGCGTTGAAAAACAAAACAAGGAGCACCTGGGTGGCTCAGTGGTTAAGCGTCCAACTTCAGCTCAGGTCATGATCTCACAGTTCGTGGGTTTGAGTCCCGCATCAGGCTCTGTGCTGACAGCTAGCTCAGAGCCTGGAGCCTATCTTCGGATTCTGTGTTTCCCTCCCTCTCTGACCCTCCCCTGCTCACGCTGTCTCTCTCTCTCAAAAATAAATAAAAACATTAAAAAAACTTTTTAAAAAGAAAAAAGAAAAAGAAAACAAAAAATGGCGGTCTAAAATACCCTTATTTACGTAATCTCTGGAAATCTACAGACATCGAAGTCTTCAGTTGTAGTATCCTGTGAACCAGAGATCTGACTCCTACTTGCAACAAGCTGTACTTCAAAATGCACTTGACCATATGCTCAGGAGTCTTTTGTAGTGGCCGTAACTCGATGCTTCTCTTGCCTTTGTGAACCTTGAACTTACAGTCTACTTGCCCCTTGCTCCTCCCTTTCCTTCCCACGCATCAGAGGAAAGCACCTGGCATTTTGCATCTTTTAGTCTATACCCAGGAAATGACAGATACACTCAGGGACTTTTCTTCTAACTTGTCACCAAGCATGGGCTTGGCAGCCATCAGGAGCAGCTTAGCCTAAAAGCTTATGTCGTTGATTTCCACCCTCTGCGTGTGCCACGGGGCTTACGGCTCCAGGATGGGGTGTGTGTGTGTGTGTGTGTGTGTGTGTGTGTGTTTCAACCTCTGAAGCCCTCTGTTGTCTGCTCTTCGGTAAGAATGCATCATCAACAAGGTCTTTAATAACTTCCCTCTACTGGCAGTTTTCCTGCCAGAGTCAACATAGGGTTTCTTGTCCTGAGTGCCTGTAAATGAAACTGTTGCAGATTGACGTTGAAAAGACCAACGCCGAATCGAAGGGAGGCATGATTTTTTTTTACGGCCGGGCCAAACCTGATCTCCCTGGTGTTACGGAGCGGAGAGCGGCCGTGAACAAGGGTGGCCGTGGGCTTATATGGACAGAATACATCATTATTTAGCTAACTAATTATAATTTACAGCATTTTATTATAGCCAATTACATTGTAATACACAGACAGTTTTGGTGGGAACCTAATATTTTAAAGTTCTTAGTCCCTTTAAAATGACCAGTCATAGTTAGACACCACGAGAGACAGTGACTAGGTGACTTTCACTGTTGACCTTGCCTTTGACCAGGTCTTAGTAAAAGGGGCAGGGGAGAGTTTTGCAACCTAAGTTATCTATCCAGCATGCGGGCGTTGTTACAGAAGCGAGACAAGACTGGTAGTAATTAAGCCGAACTTATATACAGTAAGCTTTCTGATATCTTATAAGTTGACCTATTACATTCCATAAGTTGACCTATAACAGAAACTAACCTTTGGGACACAGAAATCCATACAGGATCACTGGTATCGTGGCACGGAGTTCCCCACAGCGGTGCTTGCTATAACCCCCTTCCACCAATGTGGGGTGGGACTGGCCACCGCGGGGCTCTGCCTTTGCCAGCTTGGTCCAGACCGTTTCCTCCTATTTCACGTACATTTCACTCTTTGCCTCCATTAATTTCCCTCAGTTCATTTCTTAGTGTGATTGTGGACTCAGCTGTATACTTTTTTTAAATGTTTATTTATTTTTGAGAGAGAGAGCACAGCGGGGGAGAAGTGGCAGAGAAGGAGACAGGATCTGAGGTGGGTTCTGGGCTTACAGCAGCAAGCCCGATGTCGGGCTCCAACACACAAACCGTGAGATCACAACCTGAGCTGAAGTCAGGCACTCAAGCAGCAGAGCCACCCAGGTGCCGCTGGACTATATACTTCTTTTAATAGTCAATCAGTTAAAGACTCCAGTTTTTTTTTTTCCTTTTATATCGACAAGATGGAGGCTGAACAACTGACACGTCACATTCCCTGTCCATCAAGGGGCATGATGTTTGCTGTGCACCACACTACTGCTCTAAGTCACATTAACGGCAGTCTATACACTCACACCTAGGAGAAGATGGACTACTGAGTATGTATTTCGTAAACAGAAATGCAGTGGGTGCATCTGCTTCATTAACAGAACATGGTTCTGCTGCAGCGTACAATTCAACCAACCGCTTCCAAGTGAAATGATTCTGTAGAAGGATTTTCCCTTAATTAGGATTTAGAAAGGAACATGGAAACTTTAACACCTCCATTTGGTCTGCTGCACACTTCAGGGGCTTCTGCTGCCTCCTGTACAGAATGGAAGAGTCAGTGGTCCGAAACATTTAGATTCAAAAAACATAGGCACAGATTGGATATTGTCTACATTACTAGGGTGTCAGATCACACAGAGCCTGCCTGATTCCCTACCTGTGGGATTTGGGGAATCTAAAATTATGTATTTTCCACCTTGGAACACCTTGTATTTTCCCTCATCTGTAAACTAATGTTTTTGACACAGCCTCTGTTAATCGATATCAGAGCCAGATACTTTTCTCTGGAAATAGACCTCTTTCTGTAGTGTCCTAAAACTGACACAAGTGCTTGGAACTGGACGAAGAGGTAATGTGGCTTATGACGCTAAGATCACCTCTTGTGCTCCTCTGGGAATGAAAAATGATGGACTCTTTTGTGGTAGGTAGGACATTATTCATTTACAGTGAACTTAAATTCAATCTAAGATCTCTGAAACAAATTACACATCTCTTAGTTATTTCCAATGTAATTCTAGAAGTGAGTGCTCCAAGAGCATCATCTTGTAGCTTTTAATTAGTATATCAGTTTTTCCCCAAACCCTTTATGAAATGCTTGTACCCTTGCTGTCACATCAGGAGAAGGTAGATCATTATTCAAAGTAAAACCCAATATAAGTAATTAAGGTATAAATGGTTCAACTTTTTTTTTTCCTTATCAAAGATTTATGCCATTTCGGGCTTTCTTTTTCTCTCTCCTGAACTATTTCAGTAGCCTCTTCAAACAGGTCTGTCAGCCTGTTTCTCTTCCTCCTCCTCTTCCATCTGTCCCTCCTGCTGCTCAGCGGATAGTTGTCAGAAGCTCCGTTCTCGGTTTCCTGCCTGCACGCTGTAGGGAAGGAAACAATTTTACTCTACCCTTCTAGGTTCTAGGTTCTGTTGGCTTGTCTGTTAATTAAATCAACATGCAAGAGATTAAGAGGAAAGAAACCAATTTAATAACAAACATATGGGAGGACAGATCATTCAGACAAAAAAATAATTATCTCTGATCATAGCTCCTTTTCTGGTTCAGGTGCCCTATCTGAATTCTTTTATGTAGGTGAGGGGAAGGTGGTAGGGTTTTTTTTGAGTCTGCTGGGCCTTGATTGCCTTCAGCCTAAAACAGTCCCCATGCCAAAATGGTGAATTTCGGGGTCACATATTCCCTTCCTTTAGTGCCGCGGGTGCTTCCCAGACTCGTCTCAGTCCATGTCCCACCATTTAATCTCATCTCCAGTCAGTCCCTTCAACATGAGACTTCTCCTTCTTCACCGCAACTCAGCACACTTTTATTTATTTATTTAAATGTTTTTATTTATTGATGAGAGAGAGAGTGGAGCAGGGGAGGGGCAGAGAATGAGAAGGGAACAACGGATCTGAAGCAGGCTCTGCGCCAACAGGAGAGAGCCTGACGTGGGGCTTGAATTCATGAACTGTAAACTCATGACCGGAGCTGAAATCAAGAGTCGGAAGCTTAACTGACGGAGCCACGAGGCTCCCCGGCACAGCGCTCCTGTAAATTCTCTCTCTTTGTTGGCACTGGTCCCTCTGCCAGGCGTATTCTCCCCCACTCTCCTCCCCCGTGGCTACATGTCCAGTGTGCCCCCTCTAAGGAAGCAGCTGAGATGCCACTTTCACCATGTCTTCCCAGATACCCAACCACCTCCCGCCAAGAGTGATTCTTTGACTTTGAATCACACTTAATGTGTTACATCACTCTGACAGCACATAGCTCTTCTGTTTATTTGGAAGGCATATGTCTCCTTATGTAAACTTCTAGTTCTTTGAAGGCAGGGACCATGCTTAATTTAATCATTTTATTCTCTGAAGTGCCTTGCTACCCCAAATACGGTCTGCTGACCAGCAGCGACAGCACCATGAGGGAGCTTGTTAGAAATGCAGAATCTCGGGACCCATCCCCAAACTGATGCCTCAGAGCCCACATTGTAACAAGACCCCCCCCAGGCAGTTACAGTGCGCAGGAGAATTCTGTTTCATCGTACAGAATTTCACGTGAAGCAGAGACACCGTAGATATCTGTTGAATGACTAATGAATGAATACCATTAAGAGCTGATGTCATTATCATTGACTTAAGGGAAGATTATCTCATAATCAGACATAGAAAACCTAAGCTGGCATCCATTGTTTTCCCGTGACCATTTTCAGCCTTAAATCATGGAGACCTTTTTCTTCCTTTAAAATCGTTGATTTGCTACTCTCAGGTCACCTTTGGTAGTCTTTTGTTTTTGTTTTGCCTTTTTTTTTTTAAATCCCCGCATAAGGTAGTATCACCCTTGGTAAGTACAGAGGGAGCGCTTACTAATTGGGTCTAAATATAGATTATATGCAAAAAACAATTGCTCACTTCTGAAAATAAGCACTTGTGTGGTGCGTAGCTTTTTGTGATCTTAGCCACTGTGATCTTTGGGACCAAGTAAATGGCAGCTAAAGGCTAGGAGGATGTTCTCTGTCGTGTGTTTTTGAAAGCTAAGCGATCTAGTTCATACATACTTGCTAGTAACCACAGAAGGAGAGGACAGTATAATATACTGGGGTTTTTAAAGCGTTAAAAAATTTGATACTACAGTATCGTTAGCTGTTTAGGAATCAATGGGCAGTTAGGGAGACCATGTAAAGGAAGGAGGAGTCTCGTGTCCTGCAGTGAAGAGCGTGGTCTCACGTGGTGACAAATCGTCTTGGAGGAGACCACGACATCAGAACATCCAGGAGGACATTTTGGGGTGAAAACATGTTTACGTTACTAGCCTCTAAACATACATACATACATACTTTTTTTTTAATATATGCTGAATTTTTCAGAAACGCAACCACCATTATTAAGAGGCTGTTGTTCTTTGTTTAGAACTTTACCTTGTTTTTTTTTAATTTTTTAGTGTTTTTTATTTATTTTTGAGAGACAGAGAGTGCAAGCCGGGGAGGGTCAGAGAGAGAGGGAGACATAGAATCTGAAGCAGGCTCCAGGCTCTGAGCTGTCAGCACAGAGCCCGATGCGGGGCTCAAACCCATGAACCATGAGATCATGACCTGAGCCGAAGCCGGATGCTTAACCGACTGAGCCCCCAGGTGCCCCAGAACTTTACCTTGTTTATTTCACAAAAATGTCACTGCCCTCTCTGTCTGCGGTGTAACCATTGAGTTCACACTGATGTTACCTAGAGGTGTGAGCATCCGTCTTCTGGTATAGTTATATCTGAGCATTTATGTATTGAAGTGCTTCTTATTTGTTATAAATTTCTCTTTCATTTCTCCTTTATTTAATAATTAGGACATGATACTGTTTTTTAAAAAAAGTGTATGTGACTAGGCAAGTTTTTTTTATTAATTACATTTCAGGATCTTAAACGGAGTGCCCGATCTGATAGGTTTGAGAACCACTGTGACATCGGTAGCCTCCTGAGTGTTTGTCTAAAGACAGAAAGGAGTAGTAAAAACTGGAGCTCAGAATGTAGGAAGAGTCGCATCCCACATGCTGAGAAGCTGAGAGAGAGGCGTGGACCCGGGTGGCTGCGGAGCAGATGCATGTTTGGGGCCGAAGGGACAGAGCTCGGGCTCCGAGGTTACTGTCACACTCATGTGCCAAGCCTTCCTCTGCCACTTACCGCCAGGTGGCCTTGGTCGCCCTCCTGCACTCTGACTTCCGGGGATCCTCATAGGGTCAGAGTGAACATTAGAGATAATGACCTTGAAACTCTGGACAGAGAGGTGCAAACATGTTACATACTGTAAATAATATATATAATAATCCTAATATGTGAGTCTTTGAAAATGGAAAATAAAGAGGCCACATTACTGGCGTCAGGAGAAGTTGACCAGGATTCCTCAGGGCTGGATTGGGCCAGGGCTCCAAAATCCAGGTTCTTTAGGATATCATGGCACTACCAGCCAACTGCAGGCAAAACTTGAGCCACTCTAAAATGCTAAAATCCCTCAGACTCTTGCTTTGCTTCTGTGGGGACTCTTCCCTCAACTTACAGCAAACATCTCATAAACCCTACAATCCCTCTAGCAAACCTGTGACTTTCCCTTGCCAACTTAAGTGTCTCCAGCACATGTTAGTTGGTTTTTGGTTTTTTTTTTTTAACATTTATTCATTTTTGAGAGACAGAGAGAGACAGAGAGCATCAGCGGGGGATGGGTAGACAGAGAGAGAGAAACACAGAATCTGAGGCAAACTCCAGACTGAGCTGCCAGCACAGAGCCCGATGCAGAACTCGAACTCATAAACTGTGGGATCATGACCTGAACCAAAGTCAGACCTTTAACCAACTGAGCTACTCAGGTACCCCTAGTTGGTTTTGTTAATAGCCGCTGCAGATTTATGAAGGAAGAAGAGATGAGAAAAAGTCTTTTCCCTAGCACTCTGGGGCAGCGCTCAGTCATCCCAGAACTACACCCCCCTAGCTCCCCCACCCCCCTTCTCCTCCCTCCCCACGCCACCACTTGCTCTCACTTGGTCCTGCAGCCCTGCTTACCTAGTCTCTGTATTCCACTTGTCTGGTCCTTAGATTCTTCTTCCCACTCCCACCCCTCCCCCACCCGGCCACTTCTGTTTTCCTGCTCTTTATGCTCCCAGAACTGATGCAAGCTTTACATCCAGCACCAGCTTTTCTTACAGGGTTCTTTCCTAGTCGGTTTAACTTCAGGTCCAGGGAGGATGGGCTTCCCCAGTGTTTCAGGTCTTTTTCAGAACGGTTTTATGGTTTTATTTTTATCCTAGGATGGGGCACGTCACCAGCTCTTTACAAAGGCCACACAGCTGTAGCTGCTTCAACACCCATCAACCTTCCTCCAGGGACTTCTTGGGGGATTAAAGGAGACTCTGTGTAAGATAATGTGAGTTAGGAATTTTGCATTAAAACCCCTTTAAATGATAAGAATGAAATGAATCCTTGCATTTTGGTACAAAGGGCTCACTGCATCCTCTGTTTACTTTGGGAAGAATTATTTCAGATTTCTTCTGCACATTAAGTGCTGTCATTAAAAATGTGACCTTGTGGCCACTTGAGTGTACACTGACCTTTTTGTCCATTTTTCCCCTCCTCTTTTCTGCCTCTCTTCATTTGTCACAGAGTGCTTGCAGAAATTCCTCTGTTCTTGTCTTCCATGATTGCCTTTACATGTGGCATAAAAATATCCCTCTCCCGTTCTAGGACAGAGGCTGCTCTTAGCATTTTGTGCATGGTTCCCTTAAGCTGTTCTGGGAATTTTAGGCGGTGTCTGCCTTCTTAAGGCTACTTCTCAGCTTCAGTATCTCTGACAGTAAAATCCATTGCATCCAAGGCGGACAGTGCCCACTGCTCCGACATTTCCCTTTGGTTTTGTCAAGTTAAAGTTAGAGCCAGGTCATTATTTTTGTATCAATGACATTTTCATAATGCACTAAATAATGAAGTGTTAAGAACACCAAAAACCGCCTTAAGAATGACCAGAACATTTCCCGAAGCATTTAATATTAAGGGTATTAACCGTTCACATCTCTGTCTTAATATTAATTGGTTCTGACGCAGATTGAGTGACTTCAGATCAAGGCATCCAGCATCTGGAAAATTGAAATTTAATTGCCGTCTGCACCAGAGCTGCGTCGGCCCAGCTTAGCCATCACTGCTGCTAGCACCTTCCAAGTCCCATCTCCAGAGTGTCCCAGGTCTTCTCCCCACCATCCCCCAAAGCCCTGCCCTCTCCTCTGCCTACAGTGGAGCCAGCCTGTGATCACCCCAGCAGGACGTGATTTGCCTTTTTCTGAATTCTAAGAAGACTTTTGCTTGCAGAAAAAGGCAACAAAGGTTCCCCCTTGAATCCTTTTTTTATTCATGCTTTGTCTTCCTGAATATAATGCAGTATAGACTCCTTGAAGGTAGAGGTTGACTGGCGGGCTGATCTTTTGCTCTGCTCTGTGCCCAGGACACTGCCCGTCAACGAGCACCACACAGTGACTTTTGAATGACTAATCAGGTATCACTGATGCATGCGCTACTTAGGGAATTGCATGTGAGTTCTATGAAAGAGAGAGAGAGAGAGAGGGTGAGAGAGAGAGAGAGAGAGAGAGAGGGAGAGAAGCTCATTATTTAAAAGAAACTTCCAGAAAAAGCAAAGGATTCTTTTTTTTTTTTTTTGCATGAAGGGCCCTCAGTGAATTTTTGTTGCCCTAGCCTTACAGTTATTTTGTACATGTCTCGCTTCTCTGTCAGCCTTACATTTATCCCGTGTCTATCCAATAATAAGGACATGTACCACAGTCTGTGGGAAAAGAGGCCCAAACACCACAAAGTACCCGCTGTCTTAGCACTAACATTTCGTTGAAGCAAGGCCACCGATCAACACATCTAAGACATGGTCCGTGGGATGTAAGGGCTGTGGACAGAAATAAGGTGGGGTAACAGATAGTGATTGGGGTGCTTTCCTAGAGAAGATCTGAGCAGAGACCAGGGAGAAGGGAGGGAGGGAGCAGGGCACGTGGATGCTCATGTAGAGGAAGACGCCAGTCTGCTGAGGAAACAACAAAGGTCTGGAGGTGGACGGTCCCCTGGGGCGTCTGAGGAGCAAGGTGCTGGAAGGCAGCGTGACTGGAGTAGACTGAGGAACCAGTAAAGGGCGGTTCTGGGGACTTGGCTGGACAAGGTCAGATAGGACCAGCAGGCCAAGGCAGATGCTTGAGTTTTACTTAAGAGAAGTCGGTGGAGGGTTGACGGACCTACATACTGTTTTTGAAGAGACTGACATTGGGTGCCCTTTGGAGTTGGTTGTAGCAGTGAGGCCGAGCCCGGACGCCAGAGAAGGCTCCTGAGCAGCCTGGTAAGAGGCAACATGGGCCATGACTGAGGTGGTGGCCTAAGAGGGGAGCTGTAGACAGACCTCGTTTATGGAGTTGGCGGGATTTGCTGCTATTCTGACAGTAGAGGGCCTTGAGAGAGAGAGGGCATCAAGAACAATTGCAAACAAGGTCAGTGGCCTTGGCAGCAGACAAATTCACGTGGTCATTTACAGAGATGGGGAGGCCTGAGTAGAGGGTCAGGTCTGGGAACAGACTCCAGGGGGACTTCGGACCTGCTACACTTGAAAGGCCTGTTGTCTACGCAAGGCTGTGAGTCTCCCTCTCAAAACCGAGTCCTTGAGTTCAAGGTCATGCCTTGGTTGTCTTTGTCTTCTCTGTGTAGTTTACAGAGGTTCTTGCCCACAGGACACCACCCCCCCTGCCCCGCACTTGGTTTTGATTAAGAGAGTTCAGATTTGCGTGGGGGGCTTTTCTGAAAGTGGCCTGCAGTCTCGCCGGACCCTCCGTGTTCTTGGTCATCATCTGTCAAAGTAGAGAAAAGGCCAACTGGGGAAAAAAAACGCCATATGAAACTTGCTGAAAATGGGTAGAACCAGAAATGATGCTGACAGGAAGTGTAGAAGAACAAACTAGAGAGTACTCAGACCAAATATAAGAAAATTAGCATAAATCATCGTCCTCTGATTTTCGTGTCTCTCTCACCCAAATTGGCTGACTCAACAGCCGCTTCTATGACTCCAGCTGTGTCATCCCCCCACAGTCGCCTCTGTGCTTGGAAAACGTTTTCCAGTTTCCCATTGCTTCCCCATTTGTGATTTTATATTAGGTTCCCTTTCTTTGCTTTTTGCCTGCCCATATGGTTAAGAAAAGTCTTGCAACTATCCCCCCATTCTGTTAACTGTTTCATTTGTTTTCCCAAGTGGATCTTTTGGATCCACTAGGGATTTTATTATTACCTTGGGGACCCTTCAGGCAGCTCTTTAAATGTTTGGAAATGCTTCTCTCGGGACACTCTCTTCTCTCTGGTTGAGCCTCACTGGATGGTGGGGGTCCTAGATGGAGAAAGATCTCGCACACAGAGCAAGGGCAAGTGCAAGGGCAGGTGCCTGGTGTGGCGTGGCTGCAGCTTGGGCACCATGGGGAGTGTGAAGAGAGTTGAGCAGAAAGAGCAGGTGACAGGGAGGCAGTAAAGGTCCCCATGGGCTATGCCAACTAGGATCTGATGCAATGAGGAGTGCAGAAGTGTCTGGAAGTCCTATGATGAGATAGGTTTTTTAAGGCAAAGTTGCTCTGACTGCCACAGGAAGGACAGACGGAAGGCGAGGAATGCTGGTAAGAGGGTTCTTGATGACGAAGGTCTCATAAAGTTCTCAGCGACTGGCACACAGTCAGTGCTTTAAAATACATTGAAAGAAGTGACAACAGAAACATTCGTGATGGGGAAAAGAACATCAAATCAGAGAGACATCATACAGATAGGATTGCAACATCTGCTTGGAAGGATGGTGATATCATTCCCAGGTGAGAAGCAGGTGGGGTTCGGTGGAGGTAGACGAGGGGCCATAGTTCTGTCCGGGCATGTCCCCTTTGTGGAGCCCAAGGAGCATCAATTAGGTGGCTGCGCCTCAGCTGGGACCTGTAGGAACATGCTTGGAACGTGTTTAGAAGGTTGCAACATCTAGTTAGGAATAAAAGAGATCACCCCAGGAAAGAAAATAAAGCAAGGTGAAAAAGTCATCAAAGATGGAGCGCCGGGGAAGCTGTTTACATGGAATCGAGTATCGAGTGGCTCTGCCTCTGGTTGTACCACTGATGTTGAGTTTGAAAAAGAGGAGAGAGTCTCTTCAAACTCTGGTTGGTTTAGTGTATTGTTAAGATTTTTGGGCTAACCAACTGTGAATGTTCCAGGAGAGCACTATGTTATTTTTGTTTTATGAAGAAAAAAAAGAATGCAAACTTTGCTCACCCTTCACGCTATGCCGAACAGTGTCAGCATCTTAATCAGGTGCCCCTTCTACTCTTGAAGACCCTCCAACCAGCTTTGAAGTTAAGTCCTCACTGAGGATAACCACAAGTTCTGACTTCCTGAACCACCAGTGTTTTGCAACTTTGGGCATACCTGTTCTGTTCTTAATATTGTACAACAATCAGTGGCCTCGGAGTCTTCCAGAATCTTAGGGCTTTGAAGTTGAGCATCATTTTGCCCCAAATTTTGCCTATAATACCACAAACAGCCTCCTCTTACCAGTCATATGGATTTCTGCAAGATACTGTAGAACAATAGTAAATTCTTCTATTTGTGAATATCTCCAAAACACCAGGGTCTTCGAATGGTGTGTAAAGCTGCATCTCTTGCCACTTGTGACATAGTGACTTGCAGGCAGCTGTTGGCCTTTTGTGGGGGTTCTTCTCTGAAGCCCTGAAATAAGTCCAGGAAGGCTGGACACTTATCATACGTGTGCATGGGAAGTAGAACGATCAGCAGCATCTTCCAAGTGATAAAAATAACTCACCCTTAGTCAGTAGCCCTGATGCCAAGTGTCCCCTTTCACTTCCTGTTCTCCGTTGGTATCCTACAAAGGAACATCTTGTCTTCCACGGTTTGGAATGTGATATTTCTCGTCTCGCTAATTCAACTGTCTGGTGTCTGTCTGCTTCTCCCCTTGTCAAATATTTTGAGGGTCCTCACCCCTTGGAGCATTTGCATTTTGCATTCCTCATGTCTGTGGTTCATCCAGCAGGAGTTTGACAGCTACCTGCCAGGCGCTGGCTGGCGGAGATGTTTACACTTTGATTTCTGGTTGTTTCCCTCCCTTCTAGGCCTAAGTTCTTTAATAACTGGGCAACAACTTCATGTCCATGATTCTCTTAAAAGTCTTATTTTGTTTTATTCCCTTGTCATGGAAGTTCTTTCAGATTCTGTATTCTTTTTTTTTTAAGCTTATTTATTTCTTTTGAGAGAGCAGGATAAGGGCAGAGAAAAAGAGGAGAGAATCCCAAGCAGCCTTCATACTGTCATTGCAGAGCCGATGCGGGACTCAAACTCACGAACCATGAGATCATGACTTGAGCTGAAACCAAGAGTCGAACACTTAACCGACTGAGCCACCCAGGCGCCCCTGTGTTTTCTTTCTTTTCTCTTTCAGACTCTGTGTTCTGATGATGCATGTCCTGCAAAATACCAAATCTGCTTTTTTATTTTGAAGTTCTTCCCAAGTGTCCTGTTTGAAACCTTACCAACTAGTTGAATATAATTTCTCCTATTTCATTAGCCTGACGTTGAGTTCCTTTTCAAGAGCTCTTATGTTCTAAAGCCTACATCCTTGAGCATGCAGGGATGGTGGTGGGTGTTATGAATCCCTGACAGATGCGGCTGCCCCTGGTGTTACTTCCTGCGTCAGGCTCCCCTGTCAGACCAGGCAAAGAGCTGAGCATTGTGGGGAGCACCTTCGAGTAAACACTGCTCGGCCCCACACTCCCTTCTTCCCTTTGTGACGGAACGGTGTACATCTCCACCCTGCACGCCAGAGCAGGCAGGCCCTCTCACTCACTGTAGAGAATAACCTCCCGTGTACCTGCTGAGGTAGCTGCTGGATGGAGGGGAACAAAGGAACGTTAAGTCACTGCCTGAGTCATACGGTCACCACCTGAGCCGTCAAAAGTTCTTCTTGATCTCAGCAGCCATATTCATTTAAAAATGTTTTTATGATTATTTTTAACAAAGAGAGAGAAACAGAGTGTAAGTGGGGGAAGAGCAGAGAGAGGGGGAGATGCAGAATTTGAAGCAGCCTCCAGGCTCTGAGCTGTCAGCATGGAGCCCAAGGTGGGGCTCGAACACATGAACCCTGAGATCATGACCTGAGCTGAAGTTGGATGCTTAACTGACTGGGCCACCCAGGCGCCCCTGGCAGCCATATTTAACTGACCGATTACTTTTTAAATTGTAAGAGAAAAATATAGCCTAAGATATAATTGGGTACGGTAAACCAATTTATTACATCTGTTATTACATGTAAAATCTGTTGTTTGGGGACTATGTTCTTTGTTGCTGGGCAGTGAGGAGCCTTCCTTTTGAACTCTTGGCTCTTCTTCTCTATCATTTCCTCTGCCATGTTCCTTCTCAGCCTCCTGTGCTAACTGATAGCATGTGTGGCTTAGAAGGGAACCTGGAGAAGGAATGTGTATGGCCCTTGTATGGAAATACCATTCTGAATTCCATACGCTGTTAGATAATACACTGGCTAGACCGTCCGGAGTCCCCCCAGAAAGGGGGGATTTAGATTGGAAAGGAATCAAAGGAATTGTGGAGCTAATATAATTGACTGCAGTGAAGTCGTAATAGGGTGGTCTGGACAACTGGACGAAGGCCAAGTTCAAAATCACAGACAATTCCCCCTACCCTTTTAGAACGAGGTAAGGTCTCCTGAATGGAGAACAGGCAAGTCATCAGCTTCCTTAGGGTTTATTCCAAATATGGGCCCTGAGCTTTGTCTTTTGTTCTTTGTAAAGGGTAAAGATGTTTAATCCAGCCAGAAAAACCTGTGCTTATCCATCCCAAACATCCACACACTTACTTCTTTTATCCCCCTTGCCCTTCTCTCTCAGAAACAAGGTTCTGAAATAAGTTCTTGGCTGCGCCTGATACATGTCAGCTGATGTCCATGACTCCTTCATTTCCTTTGTCTTAGGCATAATGTCTAGGATAACATTTGTTGAATGAATGAATGAATGAATAACAATGGTGTCAAAAAACAGAGAAAGTGTTAGTTATTGGAGGAAAGGGTGAAAACAACAAATCCTAGTTCTACGAGTAACGAGTTTGCCCAAAGTACTCTGGGGGGTCGATATGGCATCAGTGTGGGGTTACCAAACTCTGTATCCCATGGAGCAGCAGACTATGACAGATGACACACAAACACACGCACACACACACAGACACACATGGAGGCTTCTGTGATCTTTACAGATGTTACACACTATATAATACTGTGGGATCCACGGGGTACATATACATACTGAAGACTCTGAAAAGTCTTTAAGATTTTCTCCCAACATATTTGGCCATGGACACACACACACACACACACACACACACACACACACAAGTCTGGAAGCCTTGGAACCCAGGAAGAGCTGAGGTTTTAGTTGACGTCTGGAAGACAAGAAAAACCAATGTCCCAGCTCAAGTAGTCATGCAGCAAGCAATTCTTACTTGGGGGAGGGTCAACCCTTTTGTTCTTTTCATGCCCTCAACTAGTTGGACGATGCCCACTCACAGTAGGCAGAGCAATCTCCCAGTCTACTGATTCAAATGTAATCTGACCCAAAAACCCTCTGGCAGACACACCCAGAAGAATGTTGGAGCAAATATCTGAGCACTTTGTGGCCCAGTCATATCGACACATATTAGCCATCACATCTCCCAAAGTTATACATCACAAAGGAAGCATCCTTCTCTTTAGTTTCCGTGTTTTCAAGCAAGATCACCAGAACCCAGTGGAATATTCCTGGATTCAGGGACCTCATTCTAACAGTTCTTCCAGAACTGAGCCCCTTTCATGAGCTAGGGGATGTTTAATTGAAGACTATCAAATATTCACATGTCAATTATTATTAACAATTTAAACACTTATTAAAGTTTGAGCAAGGGGTCTCCTTGAGGTCAAAAACTGCTGATTTTCCCAATGCCTGAAATCATAACGGGACCCCAGCTTTCTGGGGTGGTTGTACAGGGAGTCCAAGTGCAGAGCTCTGTGCTCTATGCACATAATGTGGCCCCAGGACCAGCTGTGTGTTGGGTCCTGGCCTGTGCCCTACGATTGTTGGGAGAATGAGTGAGACCAGTTTGTATTTGGAGGGGCGACAGAGGGGCCTGTCTTGTGTCAGCTACTCGGTTGTTCTCGAAGTCCCTTAAGGGCAGTGAACAGGTCTTAGTTAGACTCATCCCCGAGCTTCACGCTTTGCTTTGCGAGTCAAGGAGTAAATACTGGCTGAGGGAGTCAGCCGATGTTTGAGTACCCATGTGTACTTTCTGGTATTTGCTGGGGAATTAATGATAAGGGGAGGCGGGGGAGATCCAAGGAGCAATATGGAGCTGTACTCTGAATAAATGAAGGGCACTGACAGTGTTACGTTTGTGAGCCTAGAGTACCTAGCTCTGTGTAGTAGCTGAGATCATTGCCTTCAGACCCCAATAACTCATCCCATATTGGATGGTACTACTGCAAATACTCCTTATCTCACTCAGAGATGCGTATGGATCTGGAGTCAGGATATCAGAAGTCCTTTGGGGACCTTCTGTCAACTTGAAAAAAAAAAAAACCTCTTCCAAAAGTTAAAAAAAAATTCTCTTTCTGCAGATGAAAAAGAAATGCAGTTGGGTTAAGTAGGGGCTTCTTGTAGACTACAAAAGAGAGGGCTTTGACCGTGGACACCTGAACTAGGGTCAGCAGGGGACACAGGAGGAAGAGGGCAGCACCACAGCTGGTGTCTTGAGACTCCCTGACCCCGTGGCCCGGGGATTAAAAGTTGTGTACTTTGCAAAGCAGACTCTTCTTGCAGCGGGATTTTATGTT
>NC_043709.1:122057937-122127419 GCF_006229205.1 Suricata suricatta
GAGGATCTGTCCCGTAGCATCATTTAGTTCCTTTGGATGTGATATTTGATGATGTCTACTATCTACAAAATAAACCCCTTTCTCGCCCCAGACCCTATGTGTCTTTTGGATGGCTCTCCACCTAGCCTTGGTGCTGACAGCCTCTAACACAGGGGTCTTCCATGAGACCCAGTGCTCCAGAGGCAGAGAGAGGAGGGGGCATGCAAAAGATTGGGGGCACAAATATACAGGAAGCTTACAAAGAAAGGGGGCACCTGGGTGTCTCAGTCCATTGAGCATCTGATTTCAGCTCAGGTCATGATCCCAGGGTCACAGGATGGGGCCCCAAGTCAGGCTCCATGCTGAGTGTAGAGCCTGCTTAAGGTTTTCTCCCTCTCCCTCTCCCCCTGTCTTCTTTTCTCTTTCTCTCTCTCTACCCACCTCTGCCCCTCTCCCTCTGCCTCTTTCTAAAAAATTAAAAAATAAAGGGAAGATGAAATTTGAGGTCCAGACTATGGAAAGAGCCCAAGCGTTTCACAGGTTTTCCATGACAAATAAGAGTTCTCTGTCTTTGTCTGATTTTCTGCTTCCAATATGGAAATCCTCTAGTTATAAAGGGGACAGAAATACAGGGCAAACTACATGCTTCTCTGCCTACTTTCTGGAGACCAGTTCTGATGTTGGAAGTTATCTGAAAGGAAAGAGATCAAGTTCTGACTAATCATGAAAACAGCACTTTTCTGTTTTCAAATAGGACAGACTCCCTTCTGTCCTGTCACAGTGCATCAACCAGATCTCCTGCTACTGGGCTCTGAGCCTTCGTATATTTTCAAGGACAAAAGCCACTGGTGGAAGTGATTGTAATTCTGACCATTGCCAGAAGGAGAGCTGAATATTTTTAAATCAAGAACAATGAAATGGTATCTGTTTATACGCACATATTTTATTCATGATGATTTTGACTTTTGATCATTTAAAGTAACTGGATGGAAATTTATGTTGATATTATCCAATATTGCAGGGATAAAAGAGCTTATCCAAAAGAGATCTGATATAATGAAGATTATAAGGAGGTTTGTTATCTGCTAAGCTAAAATTGCTTTCCTTAAATACTTAGCTGTCCCTTTCTACCTAGAAGATGAATGTAAAGCTGATATGCTCACTATAGACCCGGAAGATGTTGGAAACACCAGGTTTCCTTTACCCGCATTGGGTGATGTGTCTACCCCACGGATAGGTATTCCTCACTATGGGGTATTTATGTGTTGGCTAGATCACTGTGGTTTGAGTCACTTCGAAGAGAGATCACCTAGGGCATGTTATAGTCTTATGCAGAGGATGGGGTACCCAACTTGCCTGCCTCAGTCTGCCAGCACAGGGGGATTCCAGGGATGAGGGACTTCCAGTTTTCAAACTGGGAAAGTCCTGGACAGACTGGGGTGAATTGTCAGCCTCTGTGGGATAATGGATTTGACCATAAACTTCAGCATCACATTTCAAAATATTAAGCAGTTGACTTTCTGAGTGTTTCTAAACCTATTTTACAGTTTGGAGTGGGCTTATTTCCCAAATACCCTGACCCCACGCCTAGCCCACTTTATCAGCTCTTGAAAACTAGAAAGGAACACCAGAATGCTTTCAGAATGTGAAACTTGAGTGACTCTGTGTTCTTGCAGACAGGTACAGAGAGCTGGCTTGGAAGACGGGATCCTCACCCCTGTTCCCTGGCCTCCAACCCCCTTTTAAAAGCAGGGTATCACCTCTTTTGTCTCTCAGGAGAAAGGCTTTATACCTAAAATTTTAAAAAATATATACATAGTATATTTCTAAGCCAGTGACTAGATGCCCGTATAACCCTTTTGGCTTCAGTACTCCGTGGTCTTCCGTGGAGAATTGCTAATTTTCTGAAAGCTTTGAATGGAATGAAGTTGAAGAAAACTGCCAGTTCAAATAGTTCCTGTGATAGTGAGAGATACTCACTGTGTGGTCCTTTTATTTTTAGTAAGAGCGTTGGAAAAATCAGGTTATGTTTATTCTGAGGGTTTGGGGGAGCTGGTAGGACTGTGTAGTCTAGCAGATGCTGGAATTATAAATTATTATAAACATTGGCCAACGGGGAAATTCATATATTAAAAATACTACAATACATAAGTTAGCCTCTAGATTTTCCCCTAGTTCATTGCCCCAAAATGCATACGCTGAGAAAGTACTTTCACAGAGAAATATAAATACGTTTAACTGTGCTCTTCTTTTGTCAGATGTGTTTCCATATCCTATTTCTTGCTTGCCCAGAACCCCCCACGAGTAAGTTTATTTACATTTTGTTGCCTTCATTGTAAATCTCATAGCGTGGACTTGTTCTTCTGTTAGATAAATATGTTCCAGTTGTCATAGTTGCTAGCTTTTAGTATTAACCAAATATTTCATGGGCTTTCTCTGAGCTGTTGTTCGTCTCCTAGCCTTTTGATGTCATTTTCACTGGAAGACTGAGTCTTCTACAAGGCTGCGGACATCCATAGGTGTTTGAGAGCTGGGGACAGTCACTCAGCTGGTGACATGGGCCACATTTGAATGGTTTGGCTTCTATTCGTGGCAACCCAACTGCCCTCAGTGAATAGCAAGTTTCCCTCCTTTAGAGGGAAACATCACATTGCCTCGCTGTGTCAGGAATATAGTTCCATAAATATTATTATGCATGATGGAACAGCATCTTTATTCAATAGAGCAGATACTGCCAACAAAGATGACATAATAAAGGAGATTACTGCCAGTGGTTTCTAGCTTTAATTATGAGAAACCAGTGAAAAGGAGAGTTTGCAATCAAAGTGTTTTGCACAGTGAGAGCTGGCTATCTTATACTCTTAGGTGTAGGTGTTCTTCAGAGGAAAAGAGATAAAATGAAAAAACTTTTAACATTTTTCTGCCTTTGGTTTTTTGCCATATAAAGTCAAATGTTACCCTTGTTTCCCAAGCCACCCACAGGCTCAGCTCTTTGGGTGGGATGGAGCTCATCATTGGGACAGAGGCCACCTCAAGTTTATTATTGTGGGATGGCCCCACCATATCAAGACTAATTTCAATGACATGTCTGCCTACAAAATGTTTCATGAGAGGCAATGTTGTAAAATATTGGTTTTTTTTTTTTCTAACCTGAGGAGAATTTCCCTTATAAAAACATGCTAACTTATCCCTGGGCTGTATACTTTTCCTATCCTATCTTGACTGCTTTTTCTAAATATAAAGACATGGGAGAAGTTAAAAATAAACATTTTCCTCTGAAAAATTATGAACCCATAATTTGTGAGAAGGGCTTTAAACTGTCTGCATATAACTTTTTTCTATAATAATATATATCACATAGGTAAAAATTATTGTATTATGCTTCAGAGGAGCTCCATGGTTGGGTGGATAGCAACGGTTAATGGGAGGATGGACAGGTGAGATCAAAAATACATTTCTGGAAATCATATAGGCGGTAGGTCCAGGGGAGGAAATAAGAAACTGAGTTCGGGACATTTGAGGGAAGGTAACTGGGAATTCTTCCCTTTGGAATATATAAGAGCATAGGCATGTGTTAGATATGCATGTATATTGAAATGCAGTTCGAATAGATACATGCTGACAAGATTTTAGAATGTGCATGTCGAGAATTTGATAATAAAAAAAAGAAATTGGCGGGTGCCTAGGTGGCTCAGTCGGTTAAGCCTGACATGGGGCTCGAACCCACGAACTGTGAGATCATGACCTGAGCCAAAGCCTGATGCTTCACCAACGGAGCCACCCAGGCGCCCCGGAAGGGAAATTTTCTAAGAAGCTTACATGGTTGATGGAGTTGGGATGGTGGGGCTTTGGTAATACATTAAACTTTTTCTCTTTCCTCATTATTTCTTATTTTTTATTTAAAAATAATTTTCTTACATTTATTATTGAGAGACAAGAGAGAAATAGAGCATGAGCAAGGGAGGGTCAGAGAGAGAAGGAGATGCAGAATCCAAAGCAGGCTCCAGGCTCTGAGCTGTCAGCACAGAGCCTGACACAGGGCCTGAACCCATGAACCGTGAGATCATGACCTGAGCTGAAGTCAGACGCTCAACCAACTGAGCCACCTGGGCGCCCTTCCCATTTTTTTAAATTTAAATTTAAGTTTAAGTTTAAATTTAAATTTATTTATTTATTTACTTGAAAGAGAGGGCACAAATGAGCAAGGAAGTGAGAGAGAGAGGGAGAGAATCTCAGAAGGAGCAGAGAGAGAGAATCCTGTGAAGGGCAGAGAGTGGAAGAGAGAATGCATCCCGAGCCGGCTTTGCATTGTCAGTTCTGAGCCCGAAGCGGGGCTGGTGCTCACCCGATGTAGGACCCGAACTCACGAACCCTGAGATCATGACCTAAGCCAAAGTTGGATGCCTAACCGATTGAGCCACCCAGGCGCCCCTCTGCTTTCCCATTGTAATAAATATGTATCTCCTCATTGTACAATGAAAAATATATATGTTTATGACCCCCCAAAAATGCTTTCTGGCTTTCCTGTTACTCAGCAAGACTGATCTTTTTTCTTTAGTTTTTATTTTCACGCACCCCGTTTCTGTTGAGCCGTAGCACTGAGCTGTGGAGGGCGGTAAAGGTAGGCACAGAGACTGCAACAAAGGTAGGACAGAAAATGCGTATTTCCAGGTTTGCTTTTCTCCGTGAAACATTCGGTGAACAGGGGAGGTAGAGTGTGAGGCGGGTTTGCACAAGGCCATTTAATGAGTCGTGGAGAGAAGCCAAGGCCTTGATGCTGGGCAGAGGGTGGAGGGACCGTGGACGGAGCCCCCCTTGGGAGGGTGTGAGAATGTCAGGTGGGCGGAGCCAGGAAGAACACCCTGCACATGGAGCCCTGGAAAAACACTTGGACAAAACCCCAGGACCTGATCTTCAACAGGGGCCTGCACTTATGGTGTGCGGCCCTGCTTTCACTCAGAGCCCATTTCCCAAGCCAGCACGGAAAGGACTCGTTGTGGCCAGAACACCTGAAAGATCTTGGAAAAACTTCATATGTCCAACTTCTTTTTCTTTCTTTATTTATTTTGGGAGCGGGGAAGGGCAGAGAGAGAGGAAGAGGGAGAATCCCAAGCAGGCTGTATGCTGTCTGAGACGGTGCTTCATCTCACTAAGTTATGAGATCATGACTTGAGCCGAAATCAAGAGTCGGACACTTAACTGATGAGCCACCCAGGTGCCCCCAGATATCTGGGTTTGTTCACTGTCCATTCAGGTCAGTTGTTTCTATGTGACAGAACGAAAAGATGACATAATTAACCAGATTTTTTTGCAATGATGGTCCTCTCGTATCTGGTTGTTTATCAGGTGAAAGCAGTGATTCTGAGACTCATGTGGCTGGAACCACTGAGTTTGTGGCCAAACACTATCTGGCATCATTTTTATTTTAAGGGAAAAATAAAGGACAAGAAAGCATCCTTATTCCATGCCTCCTCGAAGGTTATGTTTTTAATTCCGCACCACAGCAAATGCAAACAAATTTGTAATTACACTTCATGCATGGAGCCCTATGGAGGAAAAATAAGTCGGTATCCATCTACCCAGAAGCCATAAATCAGACATAGAATGGCTAATCAGAGATATAAATTATATGCACGGGGTCTGATTACTTTCTCTGCAATCTGTTGTGTGCAGTTCACAGTTTAGATCTCAAGCTGGTGGGGCCAGGTGTGAAATGTGACTTGAGACCATATAGTTCATTTTAAAATTTTCCCAGCCCTGGTTGACGCATCTTGTTCCATCATTGGTTAAAGTATCATCTTCGGAAGGCTCGTGTTTCAGTGATAGAGACTGCCTTGGAGCCGCTCTCCTGGTACCCCGCCCCTGACCGTTAATCGGGATTTCCCGAACTGCTGGATGGCTGAGAACGCACAGCCATTTTTATGGTGTAGAAACAAAACTAGAAACACAAAACAGGGGCAGTCTGCACTCACGGATTTAGTTGGGTGGAGCCTGGTCCCAGTGGGCCCAGCACTGGTCCCGGACCTTCCCGTTCTCACCAGAGTCACTAAGGATCATCTTAGTTACCGAGGAAATGGTGCAGCTGCCATGAAATCAGTGTGACGGTTCCCCAGAAAAATTAAAACTTGAATTGTCCTGTGACGTAGCGATTCCATTTCTCAAGATGTGTCGCCAAAAGAATTGAAAGCGGGAACTTTTTAGAAAGAAATTCAATGTGTATTTTAATTTACTTTACTTATTTACGTAAACTCAACCCCAATATGGGGCTTGAACTCACGACCCCAAGATCAAGAGCCGCACGCGCCACTGACTGAACCAGCCTGGTGTTCCTGACGGCGGGGACCTGAAGAGACATCGGTACACCGTGTTCATGGCTGTGTTATCCCCAGTAGTCAAGAGGTGGATACCACGCACGTGATAGGGTGGAGGCACCGGTGTGGACATCCGTGCCATGGAGTATTATTCTGTCTTAACTAGGAAGGAATCCCTGTCAAATGCTACGGCGTGGTGACCCCAGAGGACAGCATGCTAAGTAAAACAAGCCAGTCAAGAAAGGACAAATGCCGTATGATCCCACTTATGTGCGGCACCCAGAGTAGGGAAATTCATAAGGACAGAGAGCGGTGTTTGGGGGTTTCCAGGGCCTTGGGGGAAGTGGGAAAGAGAGAGCAATGATTTCACGGGTGTAGAGTTTCAGTTTGGCAACATGGCAAGCGATCTGGACATGGGTGGAGGGGACAGCCGTACCCTGTGTGAATGTATCTCATGCCATGGAGCTGGACACATAGACGTGGGTAAGGTGGTAGCTTTCTATCAAGTTTCTTTTTTTTTAATGTTTTTTATTTATTTTTGAGAGACAGAGAGAGACAGCGTGAGTAGCGAGCGTCAGAGAGAGAGGGAGATATAGAATCTGAAGACAGGCTGCAGGTTCTGAGCTGTCAGCACAGAGCCCGACGTGGGGCTCGAACCCATGAACCGTGAGATCATGACCTGAACTGAAGTTGGACGCTTAACCTACTGAGCCACCCAGGTGCCCCTCTATCAAGTTTCTTTTACTGCGACTGAACAGCAAAGCCACGAGGAATGGGCCCCACCCCAGCAATCCGGTCCCCTGTTACCTGCAGCAGGGGCCAAGCTGCGTGGCTCCAGCCCAATGCAGGGGGCGCTCTCTGCTGTGGGAAGCCCACTCTGCCAGGCGGCAGGCGGGGATTGCTGACTACACTGCCAGGCGGCAGGCGGGGATTGCCGATAGCAGGGCAAGGCTGAGGGTAGGTGGGCTCCAACAAGGCAGAAGACTCTGCACACTGCCTTGGCCAAGGACTGGCTCCGGCGAGGGAGTTCAGGCAGTATGAGTCATCTGTGCGCTTGAGCCAAAGGCTCTTTCATTTGAACCACTCAGAGTGGGTGGGTGTTGGCCGTGCCACCAGGAAGCACCAGCTCTGTTCCGGGTCTTGCCTGGTTAGCTGCTCCGAAGAATCTTGAAGGTGGTGGATAGGCATCTGCTGTGTTGAAGCACAGAAAGGAGGGAGGCCGCAGATGAACAGCCCATACTACTTTCCATCTCAGCCACTTGTGACTGAAGGAAATAGCCGTTTTCGGTGCTTACAACAGCAGTTTGGTGATGTGACTTATAAGTGATTCTTCCCTTTTTTTTTTCTTTTTAATGTATTTTGAGAGAGAGGGAGAGACACAGACAGAGAGAATGAGCGGTGGAGGAGCAGAGAGAGGGAGAGAATCCCAAGTAGGCCTCACACTCAGCATAGAGCCTGACGTGGGGCTTGATCCCAAGACTGTAGGATCATGACCTAAGCCTAAGCCAGGAGTCCGATGCTCACTGGACTGAGCCACCCAGGCACCTCCCCGCCTTTTCTTTTTTATTTATGACATGTGAACGTGGCTTCAGCCCTTCTGTTTCTTCCTGAGCCTGGACTCCTCCTGGGCCACCAGCACGTTATTGAACATTGGCTTAATGGAGCGACCCGTCATGTGTCAATTCAGTTGATACAGCAATTTCTGTGCACACTTCGGCGGCTCACCAAATAAGATGAACCGGAGCTCAACTGAATAAATCCTTCTGCGCCATGAGAAATCCCTGGCAATGTGGCATTTCTCCTTTTACCAGGAATTTTATGGCTGTCAATAGGAGCTAGCCCTGGTATCTACCCAAACTATTTATTGAACACAGTTCATTTTGAGTGACCCTTACTTTTCAGTAATAGTCCTTTATTTGTGACATACAGATTGCAAACAGTCTAATCAGCCCTCTGGCTTTTGGTTACTAGCAATCCATCTGCTTTATAATGCTATTGTGAAATCCAGCTGTGCTAGGAAGGGAAAAAAGAATAGACTGCATCTTTTTTCCTGGAAGAAAAATTTGTGTGGAATTAAGAGTATCAAACAGGGGCGCCTGGGTGGCTCAGTGGGTTAAGCCTCCCACTTCAGCTCAGGTCAGATCTCAGGTTCGTAGGTTCAAGCCCCGCGTCAGGCTCTGTGCTGACAGCTCAAAGCCTGGAGCCTGCTTCCGGTTCTGTGTCTCCTTCTCTCTCTGCCCCTCCCCTTCTCATGCTCTGTCTCTCTCTGTATAAAAAATAAATAAAACATTAAAAAAAAGAGTATCAAACAATAATGACTTTTTTTGCTCGTGTGTATGGGGGTGGGTGGTACTTCCTCTTAGTTCCCAAGAGGTCATGTGCCTCAGTGAATAGTAGAATTACAAACTATCCTAATATTGGTCTTTGGTCTAAAAACCAAGGGGGAATTATAGTTTCAGTAATGAAGTGTAAATAATTTTATTATAAGGAATAAAATATTACAAAGTTAAGCAGTAGGTCTTGGGTTAAAGGTCCACTGTTAATATGGAAAAGAAAATACGGATAGTTTTGGGATCCAAAAGGGAGTAGTGATAAGAATTCTTGTACTTTACTTCCCAAGCTATGGCTCATTCATTGTTTATTTTGTAGTTCTGCTTCTTCAGTAATCTTTGTGTCTTAGACCCTACCTTCTTAAAAAGGTGATGTTGATACCTGTTTGCATGCTGGTCTTGTCAGGTCTTGCAAACTTGTACTGCAGTTTTGCTGATCTCTTGGAGAGGAGCCTAAGATGATCATGTGTTCATAATAATGCTTACGCTTGCTTTTATTTCGAGATTGTTCAAAAGAGCCTTGCCTTTCCAGGTTGATCATGAGCTTGACCCCCTGAGCTGTTGTGCAGAACTTGAGCTAGAGAAAGTGATCAGCAAGTGCTGGTTGGTTGTTAGTTTCACAGCTTCAAATAATCCTAGAAGTTCTCATTTCCGTTTATTGAAGAACAATGCCAAAGCCACCTGGAAATAAGCAGGGTAATTCAACTGAAGCTCGGTTTTCTGACTGGGCTTCATCCTTTCAGCATTTCCCCGTTCCAGATGTGTGCGGCAGTGGTTTGCAAGTTCTTTGAAGGTGGCGTTTTGCATTGGGGATTTTCTTTGCCCTTTCGAGTTTGGAGCTTAGCTCTTGGTTTCAAGGAGGAAGGCTCAGGCAGGCTATGGCAGAGTAACTCTCTCTGCTGGCATTGGCTCCTGGGGTTCTGGATAAATTGGGAATTATTAGGGGGGATATATGAAAGTAAGATGAGACGAGAAAGAAGGCTGTGTTGGTCCCGGGGTGGGCATCTAAGAACGAGAGCAGGAAAGTCAGCCCTTCCACTTATAGATGAGACCCTGGAGAGAACAGAGGGCTCTCAAGCAAAGCCTCGGCTCTTTAATGGTGATTCAGCCTCCAGACCCTAATCAGCCACCTCTGACACCAGAGTATGGATAGAGTCTCTTAAACCTCTCAGGCAAGACTCATTATAAGAGCGTGTTGATCCTATAATTCACTGATTTGTCTCATCTGGCTCTAAGATTAGAGAAAGTTATGCTCTTAATGCAGAGGGAGGAAAACAGAGGAGTGGGTAATGGGGCGGAAGTTTGGCTTTGCACCTGGGTCAGCAGGGACAGGCACAAACGTGTTTGTACCCTTTGGACGGGTGATGAAGAGAAAAATAATGAGGAAATTGGCCCATTTTGTATTCAGTATTTTGTTGTCTTTCTGTGCTGTGCCATTTTCTTGTGTGAGTGTACGCTCTTTGGATTAGATTCTGTCTGACTAGATTTAGGGTTCTTGTTCCTCAAATTTAGAGTTCATGGAATTATGTGAGCTTGTTGGTTGAGTCTCTCGCCCACCCTAGTTTGCTGCACTGCCGACTTACAACTGTAGCTGTAAGGAACAAGGACAGTTCATTGCTCACCTCCCTCCCCAACATACTCTTGGATTAATCTTTGGTACAATGCTTGAGAAAACCTGACCCTAGAAATAAATAACTGTGTGGAAAATAACAGGTATTATTTGTATAGCTTGTTATACCAAGTTTACATGTTCCTGAAAAATTGGCTCTAAATTTTGGTGATCCTTTTATTAACAAAATGCACTTATCCTGGTGATGAGCATTATTCCCTAAATTGGAATTCGGAGGAGTTAGCATGAGGACAAATCCCAGGATATGAACTCTCCTCCTGTCCTTTGTCTGGAGTGCACGTCTCTTGTCTCTCTTTCATATGTCCTGGGCTATAGCCTCTAGTCTTCTTCTTAGACACATTCTGTATGCTAGTGTCTTTCAGGATTGTCACTCTCCCAGGCATCCCTACGTGGGCAGACAGGTCCAGATCCCAGGCCTGCTCATGAAGTTTTCTAAGAGAATGCCATGTTCCTTTCTCCTAGACCCACCAACTCAGTATGAACAGAGGGTGTTTTTTCCAACCACCTCGCTGACTTCTTCTGCCTCCTTCTCAGAAAATTTACCCATCATGGCATCCATGCATTTGAGAGAGAACTGCTCTCTCGAAATAGTCACACCAATGAACCTGTAAGGAAAGACTTCCTTTGGGAACATGAAATGATTATTTCACTTTTGTTTTAAATTTTGTTTATACTATATGCAGCCTTGTTCCATTCATGCATTACATTATTTTTTAATGTTTGCTTTTGAGAGAGAGAGAGAGAGATGTGAAGAGAAAAAGGGAGACAGAGGACCCAAAGCTATGGGAGCTTGAACTCATGAACCATGACATCATAACCTGAGCTGAAACCAAGAGTTGGATGCTTAATCAACTGAGCCACCCATACGCCCCTATTTTTTACATTATTCATGAAATAGTGTATGCTTCAGCTCAGTAATTTTCTGAAAACTGCTTGGTTTTCATGTACTTAGAGCTAGAGTTGAAGGATAGGTCATCTTCCACACAGCCCAAATTTCTTGGTTTCACTTAATCTATTTTATATGTATATTTATATATAACACATATGCGTATATGTGTTACTGCATACACACAAACATAAATCTATCAGTGTTGGTTTCTAAGATGGGCCATATTAAGGCAAGCTTGTATGCTTGTGAGAATGATCTAGGTAAACAGGGGGGCGAGTGAGACAAGGCAAAGGACTGGACAGTGGAAGGGTTAGCCTCAGGAACAGAGACAACTTTTACATCTTAAGAGGAGGCAAGGCATAAAAGGTAAGTATGTAAGTTCAGTGGATTTGACAGTAAGAGGATGAGGTCGTTCTTATCTGTCAGTGACACATGGAGGAAGGTGATTAGCTGAGAAAGAAGAAAGAAGAGAATGTTGGAAGTTTGAGAAGAGAGGAAAAGCTATGAAATAGGTCGTTATCCCAGAAAATTATGAAGTGAAATAATGAGCAGAGTATGAGAATCATTTTGCAGAGGAGTGCTAATTCGATATTTGCAGTAATGAACTTAAGGTGAGCCCATCAAGTGGAGTTGTGTGGGATATTTTCCCTCCAGCAGTTTTAGCTGTTCTGTTGCAGATGGTTAGCTTGGGACTGTGTTGATTGCCAGACTGGTACAATGGTAAAAGAGAGGGACAAGGCAGATGAAGATATTTGCAAGGAATCGATCACAAAGTTGGACCATAGAATCTAAGCCGAGCATGGACATGGGTAGTGAACACAGGAAGTGGAAGGCGATTGGAATTGAAGGATGGGATCGATGTTGGGTCAAAGAATCATGGAAAGAGGTTGCAAGGTAAGGGTTTGACTGGTTTACTCTTTATGCCTTCCCTTTGACTGTATGACTGTGCTTTGTTTAAACTCTGCCCTACATACAGCCCCCTGTCCTGAGGGCTTATGGTAGGGGTGATGGGGGGAAGGGTGGATGGCTACAGGTCCAAAAGCCAAAGTCTCATATCAGGGGAAAACTTGGCAGCAGCGTTTTCATTTATTTATTTATTTACTTATTTATTTATTTTAAAGTTTATTGAGAGAGAGAGAGAGAGAGAGAGAGAGAGAGTGTGTGTGTGTGTGTATGTGTGCACCCATGAGCAGGGGGAGGGGGAGGGGCAGAAAGAGAGAGGAGAGAGAGAATCCCAAGCAGGCTCCACCCTGTCAATGCAGAGCCCTAGTTGGGGTGTGAACTCAGGAACTGAGAGTTCATAACCTATGACCTGAGTTGAAATCAAGAGTTGGAAGCTTAACTGACTCAGCCACCCAGGTGCACCAGGATTTTTATTTAATAGATTGGGTTAGCTTTTGAAAGATGTTAAAAGTTTTGTTTGTTTGCTTATCAGCCTTTATTCAGTCTGGGGTTGATACTGATTTTTTAGAAGCTTAGCTGTTTTCAATGGATTGAAAAAAAATGTGTCCCTTTTTAAAATTTATTTTTTAACTGTTCCTGAAAGTAAATCATAAGTAAAGATGAGGATTAACATTTAGTCCTCTGGAGATATTTTATTTTTAAGTAAATTGCATCCATTATCAAGGTTCAGAAAGTTCAGAAAGCATTTTTCTTTTTTTAATGTTTATTTAGTTTTGAGGGGGTAAGGGCAGAGAGAGAGAGGGAGATATAGAATCTGAAGCAGGCTCTAAGCTCTGAGTTGTTAGCACAGAACCCAGTGCAGGGCTCTAACTCACGAACTGTGAGATCATGACCTGAGCTCAAGTCAGATGTTTAAGTGACTGAGCCACCCAGGTGCCCCCAAGCATTTCTAAAACCTACCCTACAGACAGACAGAAATACCTTTACATTTTGGAGACAAATTTTAAAATAGTTTCTATTACTTAATGTCTTGCCATTTTATTTTTAATAGCTATAAGATATTTGTATTAATTTCAAATGTAGGAAATCATCATTGATGATTAGACATTAAATTATTTTCACATTCGTACTGTAGATTACCCACCAATGAGCCCCAGGAAGAGACCATCTTAGTTGTAGGTAAACCAATTAAAGGGGCCATAAGCTGCCCAATAAGACTTCATTGAGAACCATGTTTCTGTTGCAGAAAGTTCTAGAATCGTCTGGAAGGAAGTACCATTATGAGGGCTTCAGATACCTGAGAAAATAGATGTGTTGATGCTGTAGGTGTTCTACGCTGTAAAGTTTCCTACAGGCTATCATTTTACTTATTGTATCTCCTCAGACCATTCATTTCACCAGTGGTATTGAAATTAACATCTCAGGGGAGAAAACCTTAAATCACAAAAATTCTACTTGTTTTCTTTGTCCCCTCACCCTCTAAGAATTAAAAAGAATGCTAGTTTACAATTTTGGTAGCAGAATACTTAGGGTTAGCTCATGAAATACAAATATTGGAAGTAGCCTCGTTTGAGAACACTGGACAAAACCTCTTCGTAACACAAGTTTTGTCGTTGCAGAATTCATTTTTTCCAGCATACTCTAACATTTCTCAAATCTGAAGGCGTGAAGGACATGGTTACCAGAAACAAATAATGTGAATGGTGCCGTGTTAATTTAATGTCATGCTTCCTCATTTGTCCATCGTGTTTTCTCTCAAACAACAGTGGATTTGCCTACTTTTATGCTTTTGCATTTTCTCAACTGGGCTGTCCACTACAAGGTTTGTGTCATTCTTATTTTCCAATAAATGGTGGAAATCTCAATTGCTTTTGGTCCCTTTTACAATGATATGAATTAAAACTGGTCCTTAAAACTCTTACGCAGAGGAAGGTACAGTTGCAGTAGAATGGTGTTTTGATGGTAACTAGGGAAGAGATTGACATGAAACAGCCGTTACTTTATAAACAGTGCTTAATAATTTAAGAAAAGTAAGGTGATAAATTGTTGTCCATGTTGGAAATGCTTTCTGCATACCACTTTTAGTTTTCTTTTCATCACATTATATTTGCTTCTTGGTATTTTCAAAAGACAGCATAAAATGCTGTTTGCTTCTGAACTGTTTTCTGGAAGATAAGATAAAAAGTGCAAGCTCATCACATTTTTATTGGAATGGATGCAAGTTAGCTGTAGTCTTCCAAGTGGGTACTGCTTATCTTTGTTGAGACCTGGTCTGGGTGTTGTCAGCATTTCAGAAAACCATTTCATGGGTGCTGTCTTCACAGATGCCAAATGCGGATGTTTCCAAAATAGAAGTTCGGTAGGCTAGCATCACTGTGGCACTCAGACTGATCTTGGCATATCACGTTAGTGTGTTTAACTGTCTTTCCCAATTTTGTCTACCTGTGTGATTTTAAGTACATTTTTGTTATTTTATTAATTAATATAAAGTCCATTTCATGTAAACATAAGAGAGTGCTTATTGAGTCATATGTGCTTTTTGTGTGTTAATGCCTCTCAAATACCCATTGAAGTAATTCTGTTTTTAATACCATTTTACTGATGAGGAAATAGAGGTATAGAAGATTTGTATGACTTTGCCCAGGATCACAGCTAACAAATTCCAAGGACACCTGTCTGGCTCATTCAGTAGAATATGTGAATCTTGATCTCTGAGTCATGAGTTCAAGCCCCATGTTGGGTGTGTAGAGCCTACTTAAAGGGCAAAAAAAAAAAAACCCAAACAAACTCTAGTTCCAGAAAGTGTAATCATAAATTTGTATGCTGTCATATCCTTCAGTCCCAGGATTCTGGGGCTTAATGTTCTTCATCTGCTACATATTATCATGGTACACCCTATTTTGAAGGCAAAATGTTAATGTCAGCTCTGTGTGACCCAGACTGGGCCACTGAGCAACGAAACAGCTCTGTTAACGGAGATGCCAATGTAGCTATTTTTCATTTACTAGGAATAAATTAATAATCGATATGTTATATTTTGATCATTAGTAGATTACCATAAGGAGCTTGAACAGGTTTGGAGAATCCACCATTAGCAAAGAAATGATAATGGCAGAAGACTGTGCTAATGGACCAAGCCAGTACTGTTTTTTAGGAGTTTGCCTAAAATAGAGGAAATAAGGAAAAATGGGAGTAAAGAATTACCTCTTCTTAACTTATACCTTGCTTGCTTTTGTCTAATGTATAACTCACTTAAGAATTCAAAAGTGTGGACTACTGAAGAACAGGTAGGGACTTGAAAAGTAAGGCTATGTCACTATTTGCATAGTTCTTTTTAGTGATTTAAGAGGACATTAAAGGAGAGCATCAAAAAGTTTGTAACTTCAGAAGTAAAATTTTAGAAAAAGCACAGGGAAACCTTTCAAGTGATTTTGATGTAGAGCTCTCATTTAAGAAAAACCATGGACAGGCCTTCTGAACATCTGACCAAGGCAAAGACCTGGATGATGTCTGGGATCTCCTTGGCCTCTTCTGCCTTCTAGAACCAAATAACAGTGGGATAATTTTGGAGAAGATAGCAAGAAGATTCAAAGAAGATGGATGCCATGTTTGAAATTAACTATTACAGGTATAGGAATTAGATCAGTATCTAATTGTGACAGATGTTAGCATTTCTTAGGATCTTCAATGACTAAAAAAATAACATCTCCTTAATAAAGTTGAATTTGTGAAAGTGACTTCAAGTATTTCAGAGGAAACTATCACTATACAGAGATTGAAAAGAAGAAGAAAAATGAGTATCCAGAGGTCTGGACTATGACTATGCTTTAATGAAATTCAGTTAAAGGAAAACAATGAAAGGCCATTCTATCTCAGGTAGGGAGGGTAGGAGAAAACCCAACAGGATGAACAAAGAATTGCTTGAAGAAGAAGAATTCTACCACAAAGGAGGGGGGATGGCGGAGGGCCAAGGAGGAGGACAAAGAAATAGCAGCAGAGGAGAGTCAAAACCTCAAGCAGGAAATGAGAAACAACCTTCAGAACACATCAAGGGAAACATTCTTTAAATACATCAGAAGCGACAGGACAGGGAATGTCGTTTCTCTGTTGGATAAAGGAAGGGTTGGTTTTAAATGACAGCAATAGGTCAAGTTGTTGTCTTTGTTATTTTTTTGTTTCCCCCCAAAGCAGAACTTCTTTGTTTTAAAGAAGTCTGGTAGTATTGACTGGGAGTATTGGGGAGGAAGCAACATTATTAGAAGAGCTGGTGAGAGGCTGTTTTAGCAGACTGCTTATATTAAAATCTGTAGGCACTGACGAATCTGGAAACAGTTGTTCAGGATGAAACCCTCACAGAACACCAGTTGTAGAGAGATATAGAGCTAGAACGGGAGCAATGTATCATTTCTGTGTACCAGGAAGGAAGAATGACCTTGGAATGACACATCTCAAAGTGTTTATGACCTGGAAGAAAATAGAAAATAGGGATTTAGGGGAGAAGTAGCAGATACCATTGCAAAATCAATTTGGAAACACCTTGCAGGCTGAAAGGTAGCAGGCATAGCAGTGTGGTGTGAAAGAGAGTAAACTCTGTCAAACTAATGCAGTCTCTGTGTGTGACACAGTGGCAGCCCAGTGGGTTGAGGGAAAGTAGAAGAAATGATTTGTTTGATTTTAGGAACGCTGACGATGCTCCACCAACTGTTCGCAATTTTGGAACTTCAAACAAGTGAAACTCCGTAAGGCACTACCTCATTGCAGCACACTGAAAGTGTGTTTAATTAGGAATTAATGTTATAGTAGGCATAAAGGGGCTTAGCAAGAACTGTTTTTGAAGTGATCACTAAATCTAATGCTTAGTCAAAATGTTCTATTAAATGTCCTGCATATATACAGGAAACAGAAAATGACCAGGCTATTGGTGGGGATGGGGAAGAGGGAAGTAGTTAAGTCAGAATAATCGTACCCATTTGGAGGCATGATCAGAAAAGCTACTGAAGGTAATGTCAAGGGCAGAGGGTAGGGCATAAGAGAAGACATATTTTTATATGTAAGGTTTATGATGATATTATCATACTTTGAATGCATGCTCAGAGGGCACACATTTTGAGTTTATCTCATAGTATTGTGCTCATTTCTTTCTGAGCCCTATCAGTTGATCCTTTCCGGACTCACTGACCTCTAAGTAGAGTTAAGAAAAGACCTTGTTCCTATGGGGCTCAAAATCAACAGGCCAATCTACAAGGTCAAATAACGATGTACTTTGTACTACGTTCTGATCTCATCCTTAGGTAAACAAGAATCTAGTCTTAGCTCCACAAATAGAGGAATGGTTAGAAACATGGAAAAATGTCAAAAAGATGGTCAATAGATTGAGAAAAATAAGGCTTCCAGGTAAAACAAAACTTGAATTCAGCGTGGAAAAATGTTGATTGATAAACTAAAAGCACGTTGATGATGTTGCTTTCATGATGTAAAAGACTGCAAGATGTGTAAATATATCAGAAAACAGACATAAGGGGAAGCAGTAAATACTATTTTAAGCTATTAACTGTATGCTAAAAGCTTCGAAAGCACAAGTGCATATTTTTATACAGCTCTTTTGAAAACTTTCTGTGATCGCCATAGTCAGACTTGAGATTTTCCTTTCTCTTTCACCAACCACCCCTTCTCTGTGTATTGTAAATAGTAGAAACTCCATAAACAAAATAGCTCCATTTTCCTTTCAAATCCTCTGTCCTCCATGCTGCATTTTTAAGACGTATAAACAGACCGAATTGGAATACAGAACACTGGAAACTCGAACATGGGAAGAAAATGACATCACTACATAATGTGCCAATGTTTATTTCTATGTTTTGTACCAAAAAATGAAAGCCTATATGACAATTCTCTGCAAAGAAATGTATCTAAATTATTTTTGTTAGATGATAAGCGAATGTGCTTCATCCAGACAGCAGCCCGCTTTGTGTTGTAATGCTGCATTATGTAAATGTGATGAAAATGTTTTTGTGAAGTACTTGTAACTAAATTCTTACAGCCACTTATCATCCCTAAAAAAAAAATGATGATGTCTGCTTTATATTCTGATGACAAACGAAGAGGGAAAAGACTTAATGAGCAAAAGATTTGGAAAAGATTTAGAGGAAGACAGGATGACCTTTATTAAATACTGAGGTATGGTAGTAAGGAAAGGTGGGTATCACCTTCTTAGAGATCCTTAAAATTATCAACAATTATGTTTTGGGGCTGAGTACATTTTACACATTTATAAAATGTTTGAATTTGGACTTAAGAGTTGGCAATTAAGGAGATGAGCCCTCTGATCTCTCTCAACTCTGTTGAAACTTGTATTTGTTTTGAAGGACTTAGTCTTTTGTAAGAAAGTTTTAATTGGCATTTTCCTCTTCCTTCTTCAACTGTGTGTGTTTAGCTCTTTTCTAATTACCATGTAATTCCTTTATGGTAGTGTATATAAATTTTTATTATATTTGCTTGCTTAAATTAACATTCTCTTGGCGCCTGGCTGGCTCAGTTGGTAGAGCATCAGTTCTTGATCTTGGGGTCATGAGCTGGAGCACCACATTGGATGTAGAGATCACTTAAAAAAAATAAATAAAGATTTTAAAAATTTAACACTTTATGCCTGTCAAGTCTATAAACTGTGTCTCGGTTGTTCACCACAGTAATTCCAGTCCCAGCGCCTTATCTGGCCCACAGGTGTAGCATTTGTAGAATGAATGATAGTATCGAGAGAAGTATGGCTTGGAAGGCTGTCATTTTTGGAATGATTTGTTGGAGAAGGGAATAGCTTGTAATGTATTTCTCAATCTCGGGCATTTTGTTGAGCTCCACACAGCTGAAATTGTGTGTCATTTGAATCCAAGAATTTTTTCTCTAATCATCTTATTTTTTTAAATTTTTATAAAATGTTCATTTATTTTTGAGAGAGAGAGAGCAGGAGAGGGGCAGAGAGAGAGACACACAGAATCTGAAGCAGGCTCCAGGCTCTCAGCTGCCAGCACAGAGCCCTTCCCGGGGCTCGGACTCAGGAACTATGAGATCATGACCTGAGCTGAAGTCGGACACTTAACTGGACTGAGCCATTCAGATGCCCCTCTAATCATCTTCTTTTAAAATGCAAATGGAGTCCACACAAATACTTGGACATAACTGTTTATAGCAGCATTATTCATAATTACCAAAAAGTGGAAATAGCCCAAATGTCCACCAGCTTAATGAATGGTGCTATATCCGTATGATGGAATAATATTTGGCAGTAAAAGTCAGTGAAGGAGTCTTACGTGCCACAACATGGATGCACGTAATATTATGCTAAGTGAAAGAAGAGAGTGGAAAGAAGGCTTCCATTAATAAGAAGTGTCTAAAAAAGGCAAATCCATAGAGAGAAAGAGTAGATTGGTGGTCACCTAGGACTGAGGACATTAGGGAGAGATGGGAAGTGGCTGCCAGTTGTCAGGGGGTTTCACTGTAGGGTGATAAAGTGTTTCTAAAACGACTGCCATGTCAGTAGGCAGTCCTATGTGTAAGCCCAAACCATTAAATTGTATGCTTTAAATGTGTACATTCGTGGGGGCACCTGGCACCATGGGGATAGGCTTCTAACAAGAAAAAGAGCCTGAAGAACTTGGAGTTCTGTCATATTTTGCCTTTTTCTAACTGTATTTAAGAATTATGTTTGGGGGCACCTGGGTGGCTCAGACACGGAAGCGTCTGACTTTGGCTGAGATCATGATCCCACAGTTTGTGAGTTCGAGCCCCGCGTCAGGCTCCGTGCTGACAGCTCAGAGCCTGGAGCCTGCTTCGCTTCTGTGTCTCCCTCTCTCTCTGCCCCACCCCCACTCACAATCTGTCTCTCTTTCTATCAAAAATAAATAAACATTAAAAAAAAAGTGTTTAAAAAGCTTGTGCAGCAAGGGACTCTTACCAACAGAGTGAAAAGGCAACCCAGGAAAATGGAGGAAGTATTGGCAAGTCATACGTCTGGTAAGAGATTGATATCAAATATATATATAAAGAACCCCTACAACTAAACAGTACCAATTCAAAAACATTCAAAAATGCACGAAGGATTTCGAAAAGGAACAGCACTTTCTTCTCAATGCTTCATTCCCTTCTGACACGAGAGGTGTGTGCTTTTCTATAGCAAACTCTTCTCTGATTCTCGGCCGATTCTACTTGCTTGTTCTACAGTTTGACTTGATTCTGATGCTAACTGCCCAGAGTTAGTGCAAATCACACAGCTTAAGGACACAGTCCCACAGGACTGCCCCCTGCCTCAGACTCCAGGCACAGGTAGTGGGTCCCAGATGACCCACAACTTCTGTCCCCTTCCTCAGGCTTGATAATTTGCTAACATGGTTCACAGAATTCAAGGGAACAGTTTACATACTAATAGCCAGCTTATAATAAAGGACATACAAGAGGGCACACATATGCTGCCAGATGAAAGGATGCACAGGGGACTCTCTGGAAGGGCCCTGAGCTTCTGGCTTCCGGTGACTGGGGGAGGCTGATCAAATCATTGGCCTTTGGTGATAAATTCAACTCCCAGGCCCTCTTCCCTCCAAGGAGGTTGGGGGTGGGACGGAAAGTTCCATTTCTCTAGTAGCCCGTTGGTTATTGGCTTCTCTGGCAGTCATCCTAGGGATTTCCAAAATCACCTAATTAACAAAACTTAGGTGTGGTTGAAAGGGTCTCATTATGAATAACCAGAGATGTTCCTTCAACCTTTATTACTCTGAAGCTGATTCAGGAGCTGGGGACACAAAGCAAATATTGTAGCAAAAGATACTCTTTTGGCTCTTACCACTTAGGAAATTACAAGAGTTTTAGGAGCTCTAGCCTATGAAGCAGGGGGAAGAGACCAAATATGTTTCTTATTATGTTATAAGTTGAATAGACATTTCTCCAAAAAAAATAACGTACAAATGCCCAATAAGTACATGAAAAGATGATTAACATCATTATTTGTTAGAGAAATGTAAATCAAATGCACAATGAGATGGTACTTTGCACTCATTAGGCTGGCTGTTAAAAAGAAGGAAGGGAAGGAAGGGAGGAAAGAAGAAAGGAAGAAGGGAGAGAGAGAGGAAGTGAGAAAGGCAGGGAGAGAAAGTGGATAAACATAATAGTTCTGTGGAGAAATTGGAATGGTGCAGATACTATGGAAAATGCAATGGCAATGCCTCAAAAAAATTAAACATAGAATAGTCATGTGGTTAGCAAATCTCCTTCTGGGTATATATGCAAAATGAGTAAAAGCAGGGACACAAACAAGATATCTGTGCACCCATGTTCATGGCAGCCGTATTCACAATAGCTAAAAGACAGAAGCTACCCGAGTGTTCATCGCTGGGTACCTGGATAAACAAAATGTGGCGTGTACATATAATATAATATTATTCAGCCTCAAAAAAGGAAGGGGATTTTGATAAAGGATAAAACATGAACTTTAAAGATAATATGCTAAATGAGCCAATTACAAAAGGACAGCTATTGCATGATCCCCCCCCTTTTTTTTTTTTTTTTGCATTTTCTGGAGTGGTTAGATTCATAGAGAAAAGAAAATTGAAGGCTGATCACCAGGGACCAGGGGAGGAGGGCATGGGTAATTATTCTTTAATGCATACAGAGTTCCATTTCAGAAAGATGAAACTGAGGGTTGGTCGTGGTGGTTGCACTTAATGTGAATGTATGTAATGCCAGAACTGTATACTTAAAAATGGTTAAAATAGTGGTGTGCCTGGGTAGCTCAGTTGATTAAGCATTTGGCTTTGGCTCAGGTCACAATCACATGGTTCATGGGTTTGAACCCTGCATCGAGATCTCTGCTGTCAGCACAGAGCCCACTTCAGATCCTCTGCCCCCCCGTCCCTCCCTCCCTCAAAAATAAAGAAAAACACTTAAAAAAATGGTTAAAATGGTAAATTTATATTCTATATTTTTTACCATAATAAAAAATTACTATTTTAAAGTAATGGTATTTATTTATAGAGACAGAGGTCCCCCTTAAAAATTCCATGTTACTCATCCAAGCATAACTGTCTTCAGTTGCTTTTTCTAGAACACACCAAACATAGTAAGCATTGCCTGACAGAATTTTTTTTTCCTTTATAGCCTTTCCTTCAGGAGGTACTGAGTGAACCAAGCAATAAATGACAACAGTTTTAATAGTGCTTAATATGCTGTCGGAAAACTTGGAACTTGTTAATTGTCATCTCGGCCATGACTATGAGATTTCATAGTATTGTTGTTGTGACTGATCTTCTAATTTTTCCTGTTAATTTATTTGATTCACTGATTTAGAAATATATTTACAAATAATGTATTTTGGAAAAATACCACCGTGTCTCATGAGCACTTTCTTAGTGGAAATCAGAGTCTTCCTGATAGTGAAGAAATGCAGCTTCAGTGCTTGGAAAGGGGGTGGAAGATTGACGCTGTGTACACATTATTTCTTCTGTGACCTACGGCTTCCCATCTTGGGTTGGACGTCCCATGCACACCTCACTTCCTGGGAGCATGACACATAGCAATTCCTTAACCTGCAGACTTCACGTTTTTGCATTTGCCTTTTTGCTGGACCGTTTGCTAGTTGCACCAATAGATGGAGCATTGTAATCTCTTAAAACGTTTCTAACTCAAGTGACTTTGTAGTCTAGAAGGCGAGCGGCAAATGCCCAATGTGGAATAAGTCTCAGAGTCCTACCAGCTTGACTCGATTCCCCTAGCGTCCTTTTCTAGGCCAGAAGTCAGCAATAGCATTTGTCCCCGGGTGGGTAATTACCCAGTTTCTCGAGCAAGGCTTCCTTCAGGGTACCTTTCCAGGTGTCTGGAGTGGTGGTGGTGGGGGGGTGTCTTTGTACCTTTTAGAATACTTAATATCTCGTGATGGGGGAATCCAGACCTTAAGCAATCTTCTTAGCCCAAGCCCCCAGTCCTGGAGGATCACACCTAAGTGGCCCCAAAACAAATGACATCAGTGGGCCCATCCGTTTAGAAGACTGACAGGTACTCTTCAGGTCCTGTAGGATGTGGACATGCTGGAAAGAACCTCATGAAATTATTCATGTGTTCAAGGTGGACTGAATTTAATCTTTCAAAGAGAGGCAGCTGTCATGTTCTTAAGATGTGGAGCATATTTTACAATTTCGACCTTGATATTCAAGGTATTTCTCTGTGTCCAACCTAAAATTTGTTTGGAATGAGTTTTCTTTGCACATAAAATAAATTTATACGTTTTTTTTTCCCTGACTCTAGAAGGAATGCATGTTCCTTTTGAAATATTGTCAATCGAAGACATTTTAAGTTTATTTCCTTGGTTCTTGTGGCTTTATAATTTAGATACAATTGATTCTTTTAATACAGATAACTCTTAAGAAAGAGGAAATTAATCAGGGCGCCTGGGTGGGTCAGTTGATTGGGCATCCAACTCTTGATTTTGGCTCAGGTCGTGGTCCCAGAATTGTGGGATTGAGCCCCACATCAGGCTCTGCACTGAGCATGGAGCCTACTTAAGATTCTCTCTCTCTCTCTCTCTCTCTCTCTCTCTCTCTACCCCCCTCCATCCCTCCCTCTCTCTCTCCCTCTCTCTCTCTCTCTCTCTTTCTCCCCGTCCCCTTCTCCCCCTGCTCATGCCTTTCTCTTTCTAAAAAAAAGAAAGAAAGAAAGAAAAAAGACAGAGGAACTTAATTATAACAGAATCAGGTTGCAATTATAGAAGGACATAGAGAAAACTATAAAATAACATTTCTGGAATGAATCCATTTACATAGTGAAGGAAAACACTAAGTCAAAGTGACTCACATACAGATCCAAATTTATACCTGGAGCAGCCTTTTTAAAGCAAGTTTTTGAAGCTTGGTTTCCTTATCTGTAAGGAAGCCAGATTTTTCTCAGTGGCAATGTATGGATCGAATAAAATGCTACCCGGGAGAGAACCTGATGAGTATGTGGTACACAAGGCTTCAAATATTTATCTCTCTCCCCACTCCGTACCTTCTTAGCTGTCTCTACTTTACTTCTTTTTCTTACACGTTATCTCTTTTTACATACTCCTTTATTATTAGCGCAAAATATGTTTCCTTTGGGTTGTAATCATTGCAATTCCGTCACTTGAATATATGTTTCCCCCCTGTGGGCATTGTCACCCACTTTTCAGACACTCAAATAAGTCTTCGTTTATAATTCCTTAGGGATCACCTAATTTTGGTCTAAAGAAAACCCCCCTCTGAAGTGGAAGGAAATCTTGAGCCATTCATTGTAAAGGATTTACTCTCTTAATGTCAAAGTAACACGTTCAGGCTTTGGACTCTGCCTTACATGGACCTGCTGAGTTACCAGATTAAGCCACTAGCAACATCAGAGGTGAGATGATAGGAATTTTGGTACCATTTGTTTAATAACTACCGTGGGCCAGGAACTAGGACAGATGCTTCCCATCTGTTTAACATTTAACCTTCCTGACTCATCATTGGTGTTATTATCAATGTTTCATGGAAGAGGAAGTTAAGTCCCACAGAGGTTGGTGAACTCACTCAGGATGGTGCACTAAGAAAGTTCTGGTTCAGTGTTGCACCCAGGCCCGTCTGCATCTCTGAGTATTTTCTACAATTGCACTTAAGGGTCATGATTATGAGGAGGCATCTTTTATTTTATCTTTTTTTATTTTTTTAATGTTTTATTTCTTTTTGAGAGAGAGAGAGACAGCATGAGCAGGGGAGGGTCAGAGAGAGAGGGAGACACAGAATCTGAAGCAGGCTCCAGGCTCTGAGCTAACTGTCAGCACAGAACCTGACGCAGGGCTCGAACCCACAAACCGTGAGATCATGACCTGAGCCGAAGCTGGACGCTTAACCGAGGGAGCCACCCAGGCGCCCCAAGGAGGCATCTTCTAACACATGGAACTTTATATCCCACCAGAGCCACTAATAAAGTCTGTCTTACAAGACATATTATCTTTTTTGTCCTCTGACTCCATTTTTGCTTCCACTCTCCCCTGCTTGCCGGAAAAACTGGTGTATTGTTTAGAGTTTGTTAATACATATCACTAATTCTGCGGTATTGTAGTGTCGTGATGCCCAGAAAGAAAACGAGTTTCAGGCTGTGCAGTTCTACATAGAAGGAAAGGAGAATCCAAAAGGCACTTGATCTCCAGGCATTTGGGATCAGGTCAGGAGGACTCCCTGCTCTGGCCTCTGTTCTAAAGGTCCATGAAACCAATTCTACCAAGATGGCGTCCTGCCCTTAGTGCTGTCGCCTCAGCCAGCCCCCACCTCTCCCTTGCACTCCTGCAGCGCCCATCCTCGCCATCGCGCCATCGCGGGGCTGGGGGAAGGTGGGACGTCCCTGGCTCCAGAAGACTGATTCACTGTGAAGTCTACGCTTGAGAGCTTTCTTTGGCCTTACGCTACCCTCTGTAGTTGACTACCTCATATTCGGTTGAATGCTTTTTTCTTCTGAGAGAGCAACCTCAGAAGGAATCGTGGAATTTGCTTGAAAGTTATTTTCAAATAAGCAGAAATACTTCAGCCTTCCAACCAGGTTTCTGGTGGTGAGAAATTCTTTGAGCATGCATGCGTGTGTGTCTGTAAATATGTCTGACACATGTTATGTGGAGATAGTTCTCTGTCGTGTAATCCTAAGAAATGCAAATCCTTTTCTCTGATTGCTTAGCTCTTTCCTTCCCTGTAGACGTTGTGCTGTGCTCAATAGGCTGCCAAGTCTGTATGGATTAGAGCTGCTTATTACTCTTCACCCATTCCTGTCATAAGAATCAACCATCACGGGGTGAAAGGAAAACCAACAGATGCATTCATCCTGAGTGAACGTGGGATTCAGTGCCCCAGCCTGAAGATGAACTCCTCTCTCATTTCTTTCTAGAAGCATCCTGCAGTCACATGTAATAAGATTCCCTTTTTCATGTCTTCTGCATGTAAGCAAATTCTTCATAAGCCCCTGGTTAGGGATGGCAGTTGGGATCAGTGGGAAGATTGTCACACCAGGATGATTCCGTCTCCTCCTTTCCTAAAAAAGAGACCTCACAATGTTGTTTTCATTTAAATTCAATGTTTTGTTCCTCACGATCTGGACTTGAGTCTTCTTTTTGCTTTCCTTTTCAGTGGAGACTTAATGTTTATTTCCTTGTGTCCATTTCTAGTAAGTATAGCATCTCCCCTATCTGAACCCAATAGTCTTGGGAAAACTTTATGAAATTGAATCAGAGAAACAAAGTATATTTCCTTTCATACTCTTTGTCATAGCATATGGCTCCTTTACTATATATTTTTGTGAGCTGAGGCTGTAGTTTAGATTTCCTCAATGTGGCTTTTAGAGCAAAAAAGCATGAAACTGGTATTCAGGAGATCTGGGATTTCCCACTGGCTTTGCCGGTTACTAAGTGGTGACCTTAGACAATGCAATGAACTTTGGCTCCAGTCTCTTAAATGTGAGAGTCCAACTGAGAAGGCCTTGAAGGTTCATTTGGCATCAGCATTCTGAGACTGTGCAAAAAGATAGTTGCATAGAGTAGGAATATCCTTATTTGTTCCCCAAAGATTGTCCTTTATAATGACTTCCTGTGAAAGGAGTGCCAATACACAGATCTTGGAAAAATAAGTCAACATTAAGGAAGTCTACTAGATCTCTTTTGCTAGCATAAAATTATGTGTCAAGGCATAGCATTGTGCCCTTTTCAGATAGTCAGCTTATTTTTGAGAAACATCACCTACTGTGGACATGCGAGGAGCTGGTGAGGTCTGCATACAAATACGTGTAAGGCTACGGTCATGGAAAATAGCAGCCACAAACATCTGGAATATAGCCATAAAAGCAGATGTGGAAAAAAGTCAAGAAACAAATGGCTGCCATTAAGCCTAAGCATTTTAATTAGAGAGACAACCACCTAACCCCCACATACTTGGCAATTTTAGTTAGTAGAAGACTATGACGACAGAAAAGATGGTAGTTGACAGCAGGAGGACTAATTTTTTTAATTAAAAATTTTCGGGACACCTAGGTTGCTCAGTCAGTTGACTGTTCCCACCTCAGCTCAGGTCATGATCTCACAGTTCATGAGTTTGAGCCCCTCATCAGGCTCTGTGCTGACACCTCAAAGCCTGGAGCCTGCTTCAGATTCTGTGTCTCCCTCTGTCTCTGCCCCTCCCCTACTCTCACTCTGACTCTCTCTCTCTCTCAAAAATAAGCATTAAAAAAGAAATTTTTTTTCAGGACCCTTAGGTGGCTCAGCTGGTTGACTGTTCAGCCTTCAGCTCAGGTCATGATCTCACAGTTAGTGAGTTTGAGCCCCATATCAGGCTCACCGCTGTCAGCTTCAGATCCTGTGTCCCTGTGTCCCCCTCCTCTCTCTGCCCCTCCTTCATTTACACACCCATGCACGTTCTCTCTCTCTCAGAAATAAACATTACAAAAAATAAAACCAAAAAATTTTAAATTAAATGTAATATTTGTGGTAAAATCTTCAATTCATACATTAATCATACATACAACCACAAAATTAAAAGCTTCTATCCTAAATTCTGTCCTTCTTTCTAAAAGTAAGTATTGTTAATAGTTTCTTGTTAGATCCTTGCCCAAAATGGTAGACGCATGTCCCAGCAGAATTAGCCATAGCTTCTTTTTACATGTATATGAATTATCAGAATGTATGGTTGTTTTGTGCCTTCCTCCTTTTTTAATGGTGTGTCTTCAAGACACCCATCAGGTCATACACATCCAGCTCATTTCTTAGTGACTTTATTGTTGACTACTATATAGATTATTGTAATAGTAAATCAGTTTCCTGTGCAAATTAAATAATTCTTTCTTTCCTTTCCGGCCTTTTGGTCATTGTTCTCTTGATCAGGAAGACAAAGTTGCATTGAACATCTTTTTCATATTTCTGAGTTTTTGCCCTCAGCTATTCTACAGGGTAAATTGCAGTAAGTAAAAGTGATGGCTCAAAATGTTTACAAATTCTACCGGAATGGTTATGCCAATTTAGAGGTCCCTACAACACTATTGTTGCTACTCTGGATATCAATTTTTTACAAAGTTTGGAAATCTAATACATGAGAAAAGACACTCATTGTTTTGATTTATCTCTTTAAACTAAATAATGTTAAGGTATATTTTCCTATTAATTATAGTTGACTTTTATATGTGTATAAGGTTCCTGTTTGTGTTTTTGCCCATTTTAATTGGATGATTACCCTTCTTCATATTGATTTGCAAGACTGCATCATAAACTCAGGGCTTTACTTTTTATCATACTTGTTGCAAATGCTTTTCTGTCTGTCTGGAGCTTGTTTGTAGGGAGTTTTTCCCCTGATAGACATGTAAATTTTTCACATAATCAAATTTGGGAATCTTCTCTTTTGTGTTTCTGCCTTTTAGAATTATGTTTTGAGAACTCCCCATTCAAATTTTACATACTAAAGTTTTTTGTATCATTCTAGCACTTTTAGAGCTTAACTTTCTTAGGTTATACTGTTGGATGTGTCTGAAGTTTATTTTGGGGATAAGGAGTTTGATAAAATCTCAACTTTATTTCTTTTTTCCAAGTGGCTACTCAGGGGTGCCATTACCATTGACTGAGGAATTAATCTTTTCTCCACTGATTTGAAATGCCGCCCTATGAGACCAAATTTCTCCTTGTATTTGAGGGTTTGTTTTTTTTTTAATCTATGTCTGGTTCCATTGAACAGTTTCTCCCTTTTCCAACTCCAGTATGTTTGAGTTGCTGTAACTTTGCTTTTTTTAGTGTTTCTTATTTTTGAGAGAGAAAGAGAGTGAGCACAGGAGGGGCAGAGAGAGAGACAGAGGATCTGAGGCAGGCCCTGCAAGGACAGCAGAGAGCCAGATGTGGGGCTCAAACTCATGAACTGTGAGATCATAACTGGAGCTGAAGTCAGGCAGAGAGCCACCCAGGTGCCCCTACTTACTGTAACTTTATATATGAGTCAAGCAAGGGGGAACATTGGCCATTGTTCTGCTCAGGTCATAGGCGCACTGTTTAGTGCCTACTTAATGAAGGGATCTCTGTTTTCAATTTTCTCTATTACTATCAGAACTAATGTTCATGAGGACATCCTACTGTCTGAAAAAAATTAACTATTGCCATTATATTGAGCTTAAAAAGGTTGAACGTATGCCAAATTGAAAATAAGATGATTTTTAAAATAACATGTAAAACAATATTTTTCCAGTCTTATCTGGAAATCTCACTTCTGTGATACCATTCCATAAATAAGACATTACTGTATCTGTTCATGCATGCATTTATAGGAGATCAGCCAGAAAAGCATTAGCATTTCTTGTGCTGTGTCTTCTAGTACGTGGCACATCAAGTAAATTATGGGTCGTCCTGCTTTGATTGATTTCATATAAAGGTCTTTGCTTTGGCAGGAGTTGGGACCTATTCACTTTCTGAGGTAAATCTTACAGAGCAGGAAGTTGAGGTTTTGGGGTAGAATCCAAGAGTCAGTTCTGATCTTATTGTTGGGGAATGTGGAAACCTAAAGCCTTCCTTCAGTTAATAATGTGAATAGTGGAGGATCTTTTTCCGCCTGTACTAATTATTTTCTAAAGGATTCATTTTACACAGATCTGTGCTTAACCATGGTCAGAGAATTGCCCCGGATTTAAAATCTCCTTATTTGTACATGTTGTAGGTCAAAGGAGGGACCTTACTGTTTATGTGGAAAGAAAGTCAATGAGATTTCTTGTTATCTGTCTTCATATGTTTAAATGGTAGGATTGTGTTTTGGGTCCTATTTTGAGTTAAAACTGACTGGATTCAATGAGTTGCTACAATTAAGAATCATTTTCACCTCAGAGTCAACTCTGCAGAGTATCTCAGGGAATTGATTATCCCCTGTGCAGACAGTAGATCTATCTTGAGCTAATGGGCAGTTTGATTATTTCTTTTCAATTTTTTTTAACATTTTTATTTATTTTTGAGAGGCAGAGAGACAGCGTGATCAGGGGAGGGGCAGAGAGAGGAGGGGGAGACACAGAATCCAAAGCAGGCTCCAGGCTCTGAACTGTCAGCACAGAGCCCAATGCAGGGCTTGAACCCATGACCCATGAGACCATGACCTGAGCCAAAGTCGAAGTTGGACACTCAACCAACTGAGCCACCCAGGTGCCCCAGAGAGAATGTCCTTCTTTTCTAAGGACTCCGATTAAAGGCTCAGTGATATTCCATTGTGTCATCGTGTGTATATGCCATATATGGTTTGACCAGCCAGCCAAATGTCAGTTTTTTTCACTTTTTAAAAAATGATTCATCCACTTTGCTACAAATGGCCATATTTCATTCTTTCTCATTGATGGACCTCGAGGGTGTCGCGCTAAGTGAAATAAGTCAGACGGAGAAGGACAGATACCATATGTTTGCACTCATAGGTCTATCAGGAGAAACCTGACATAGGACCATAGGGAGGGGAAGGGGGAGAGAGAGCTGGGGAGAGTGAGGGACACAAATCATGAGAGACTATTGAATACTGAAAATGAACCAAGGACTGAAGGGGGAGGGGGAGGGAGGGAAGGGGGTAATGGTCATGGAGGGGGGGCACTTTTGGGGAGAAGCACTGGATGTTATATGGAAACCAATTTGACAATAAACTATTATAAATTTAAAAAAAGACAAAAAAATAAAAATGGTTATTTATTTATTTATTTATTTATTTATTGAGTTACAGAGAGAGACAGAGCGTGAGCAGGGAAGGTACAGAGGGAGAGAGGGAGTCACAGAATCCGAAGTATGCTCCAGGCTCTGAGCTGTCAGCATAGAGCCCCATGCAGGGCTCGAACTCATAAACCATGAGAACATGACCTGAGCCGAAGATGGACGCTCAACCGACTGAGCCACCCAGGCACCCCTTCACTTTTAACCAATAAAATGTACATGCACTACCATGTCAACCCAACAGGTTTAGAATTTGAAACAACCTCCTGGTTAGACCTTTCTGTTGTTGGTACCTGGTGAGTTGGCTTCGTGAGTGTTAAGCGGAGTAGAAATGACTGCTTTAGAAATGAATTAGAGCAACTGAGCACTAGTCTTGCGACTTCAAATCTGCCCCCTTCAAGTGCGGGCAGCTGCGGGATCCAATAAAAAAAGCCAAAGGACAGAGGTGGCCACGACTTGGTGAGAGATGTCTGTTTCCCTGAATTGATTCCTCTGTACCGGCATCCAGAATGGTGTGTTTTTCATGGCCCTTTTCAGGCCTCTAAGCTTCCAGGAGGTTTGTTTCCTTAAAGACATAGTACGTGATCTTTCTCACCAGACTCTCTTGAAGGCTCCACTAGATAAACACTCAAGAGTTCCGGAAAACGGGAGTAAAGGGAGCCATTGCGATTATTTCACATCCTCTTGCCCTAGAGTACTTTCCTTACTCAACACTTTCCTCACGTTTCTCAGAGGAGAAAAGAAATGGAAACTTGGTCCATTTATTTTTTTACATACATGCCAGCTTTGACCGCTCTTGGCACGAGGTGAGCAGGAGATTAATGGTGGGGGTTATGCCATGGAAAAAGTCATAAGGCTTTACATCACACTGTTTTGTTTTTAAAACATTTTGTTTTCATAGCTGGGGATTACTCTATTGGCAGAGGGTAGGGAGAATGAAAAAAAAAAACATCGTAGGGTAAAAGAAAGAGTGCTGATTTAAAAAAAAATGCAACCAATTCCATTTCAGCTCTGGGAAGAAATGCTTTGAGTTTTGAGGTGAATACGTAGCATAGTGTCACCTTGCATATGCTGTTTGTGCGTCATTCCTTGCCTTAAGAAAATTGCCATACAGGGGGCGCTGGGGGGGGTCAGCTGGCTAAATGTCCGACTCTTCATTTCAGATCATGTCATGATCTTGAGGTTTGTGGACTCGAGCCTCACCTCGGGCTCCGTGCTGACAGCACAGAGCCTGCTTGGAATCTCTCTCCTGCTCTGCCCCTCCCCTGCTCATGCTCTCTCTCTCTCGCTCTCTGTCCCTCAAAATAAATAAATAAAATTTTAAAAAATTACTATTTAACAAAGAGGCAATTATTGACCTAGTGTACTTAGAGTATGATTATTTTTTTTACTTTTTTAAATGTTTATTTATTTTTGAGAGAGAAAGACAGTATGTGAGTGAGGGAGGGGCAGAGAGAGAGGCAGACACAGAATCTGAAGCAGGCTCCAGGCTCGGAGCTGTCAGCACAGAGCCGTACACAGGGCTCAGACCCACAAATTGCAAGATCATGACGTGAGCCGAAGTCAGTCTCTTAACCAACTGAGCCACCCAGGTGCCCCAGAGTATGATTATTCTTATCCTGTAAGGATTACCAATAAATTTACTTCAGAAATAGAAGATACTTCACGTTATTTCAATATTTACGTAATAGACTCAACTTACTTTACAGCTGTACATTAAATGGTAAATACATAATTGAAGATAAATTACAAATGAAAATAAAAGCATTAGTGTAATCCCAGTATTTAACCAATCTAATGAAAAAATATAATTCTATTAAAATTTGTTGGACTTATATGTAACTTTTGGGGAACATACCTGCTGGGTAACCTGATAATCACAAATAGCTAGAAGTATGTAAGTACATGGCCAATATTTAAAACAAAAAAGACTTGTTATTGTTTTTATTTAAAATTTTTTTTAATGTTTATTTTTGAGAGAGAGAGAAGCGTAAGCAGGGGAAGGGCAGAGAGAGAGGCATACACAGAATCTGAAGCAGGCTCCAGGCTCTGAGCTGTCAGCATACAGCCCAACGCAGGGCTCGAACTCACAAACTGTGAAATCATGACCTGAGCCAAAGTCAGATGCTTGACTGAATGAGCCACCCAGTTGCCCCATTGTTGGTTTTTAAAAGTAGTTTCTACACCCAATGTGGGACTCAAACTCACAACCCTGAGGTCAAGAGTCAGATGCTCTACCGCCTGAGCCAGCCAGACGCCCTGTCATTTTTATTGTTAGTGGAAGCAGTATCTTTAGAATAGCGTATCCAGTGCAGCGTAGCAAATGGACATATTTATTAGCCCTGAGGATATACTCACAACAGATCTCGTTTTCTTTTTTTACTCTGTGTTTATGGTATAAGTGATCTTTTAAAAATCATCTTCTGTTTTTGGTAAAACTTACCTAAAAATAAAGGGAGGTGTTTTTTTTTTTTAATTAGAAATTAGTGAGATCTTAGAGAAAAAAGGAGATACTGTATACATATTAGGAAAGTCACCTCCTGCGTGTTCTGTTGGATCTTGTACGTAATGGAAACCAGAAATAACCAAGTTAAGTAGATGTCAGGAATAAACAGGCTGAATTCTTATCCCTGTTCTGTGAGCAGAGAGTTCAGTGAAAAGCAATGATTTGGGGGAGAAATACGAAGTTCTGGCAAAGAGCAGATGGTGCTCTGAGCGAGTTGTAGACCCAAACATGCAAAATAATTTGGGGTCTCACAAATTCATAGGAGGTTACACTGATTATCACTAGATGACCGTTACCTTTGTGATTTTGTGAAGGACACATAACCTTGCTCATTGAAAAGAAAAAAAATGTCTGCCAGAATCAGCCAGCGGGTGATAGAGAACACCACCCCTCTGGTCTGAGGGCCCCCTAACACCTGTGTGTATTCTATGAGGAGATTCAAAGAGAGCTTGGAGAATGAGCAAAGCAAACGTATTTATTGACATTGGACCATGTGCCAGGCATGGAAGTTCTTTCATTTACTCCTCACTGACGGTGGTATTCCCATTTTGCAGATGAGAAGGCTGAGGGTTAGGCTGTTATTTGGTGGACAGTGTATCAAGGAAAATCTGCTTCCAAGCCTGTGCCCTTTCCAAAGCAGCCCCCTTGCTCCTGGCCAGGCTTTCCCACTGGACACGCTGGTATGGTAATCTGAGGCAGCGTTACCTTCTCTGCTTTGGGTGTTGAAATGTGCATGCCAGTGTCTGAAAGCCATTAAGGAAAATGAGTCACTTGCTGGATGCATTGAACTCCTTTCCATTATGAGAGCTTCATGGAGAAACAAAGAACCAAATGATTTTTCTTCATAAAAAGAATTGAATCCCTCTCCTGAGTAGAGATTGTTGGCAAGTTCATGTGCAATCATGGTTAGCAGAAAAGAAATATAAGCAATAATGAAGAGCTTGTGGACTCAGAATGCCTTTAGCCCCCGTTAGCTGAAGAGCAGGCCTTTGGGGAATGTTGTAGAAAGGATGCAGAATTGGGGCATGAAAAGAATTCTGGTCTTGGAAGAAAAGGCAGGGAACAGAAAACGCAGAAGAGGTGGAAAGCAAGGGACAATGGATGGTTACCCATCACCCCTGGGTAAGGTGGTGTAGGTTGCCTTTGTTTCACCCCTTACCCCCCAAAATAATTTTTTCTGGTAAATAAAGAGAAGTAGATCTTTTTGAGGTAACTCATTACCTTTTGGCTTCGGGCCTAGAAGCCTCAGAAGTTAAAAGTAATTTTATTTGCTACAGATGTGTCCTCGTTTTAAAACTGTGACCTGGCTCCTAAGCAAAGATGACATCAACGCCACAGGATAATACTCTTCCATCCCATGCAATTCCAGTAGCAGCTGTGGGGGACTCTTTATGAACTTAGGGGGAGGGGAGGTGGTCCGACTTAGATCATGGGCTGACCACAGGAAAGATATTCTGCGTGATTTCCATTGTAGGTAAAGATCAAATTGTATTGTGTTCCAGTTCGGAGACCGCACAGTAGATAAACCTGTCCTGCCTGTTGGGTATTTTTAAAAAGTCTTAGTATCGATTACAGATTTTTGATGTGTTTTCATGACCAGTTCAGACTACCCAAGCCATTGAACACCAGTAGTTAAGGAAAACTCTCCTTCAGAGAAGAATCAAGGAAGTTCTGCTTCCATTATTTAAGTTTTGACATCTCTAGACAGACACAGTGAAACTCCTTTTACTCATTAGTAGTTGACCTTGAAATAGGATATGTATTTCCTCTGTAGTGGGCTAATGAGTCCCAGTTTTATTCCCATAAGCATGGGGTTAAGTGATAGAAACAAAAGGAGCTTCATAAAACCTTGTTTCCAAATCCTGTCCTCTATTCATTGGCGCTAACTCACAGTAAACAGGGGATTTTTATTGTTGATCATACCTAATGGGCCATGTAGTTCAACTGTTACTTTTTGGAAGAGTGGATATGTGACTCGTAAATAGGTTCCTGGAATACAGCTCTTCAAAAATTCCTGTCTGCCTTCCTTTCTTCCCCTCTAGCGTCTTCATTTTTCTTCCTGCCTAGGGCCTCATTCTTGTCTGAGCTCCTGAGATCTCTGTAACCATGTCCTTCCCAGCACAATCCTAGGTCAGCGCTCCTTTGTGTCTGTTTGGTCATCTGACCGTGTGGGGGTTGTGGGTGGGTTCTGCCGTGCACCAGGCACCCCCATGCAGCCTCATCTGTGGTCTGAGCCTGTTGCCCATTATGAAGTGGGAGATCCGTCCTGTAGGAGGGGAAGCTGGAGAGCTGGTGAGAATACAAGGCTTGTCTTCACCTTGCATCCCAGTTCACGAACTCATGAAAAACTGTGAAGTAAGGAACAGTTGCCTTGCATGACTTATTTCATTTCTGGATCCTTTTTCCTACATTTTATCAAAAGCTCTTCTCTACTAAATTATTGATACTAAGTCTATCTGACCAGGCTGCTGCTGTCCTTCCCCAGGGGTGTCTGCACTTTGAAGAATGGAGTTATTTCAGAGCCCTTGCTTAGCCAACCAAGGAGCTATGGGGTGGCACAGGGTTCAGCTGGCAGGTTGGGGTGGTGTTCCTGGAATAAGATGGCTCCCTGGTGTCCAGGAAATCACCCTCTTCCCCCACGACCAACCACAAGTCACTACCCTGCTTGCTCACATGTCTGACCTTGCCCTTGTGATTAAGGATGAGTCTACGCATGCTGCTGGCTGGTAGCATAGTAAGAAGACCTGTGTTCTCCAGCTGGGAAGTATAATGCAGCCCAGGGCCAGGAATGGGCCTTCTGGGTGCCCTTGGGAAGGGTCGCCTTCCAGGTTGGCTGCTTTGTCTCATCCCAGGGTGGCAAGTGTGACATCACTGGACTGTGTGCCAGTGAAGCCCACCTTCCCCGTCTGCAGCACCATGTGCTCCACTGGACTGGGAAGGAGGCCAGTAAATGAGTCTACCGCAGAGCCCAACATTGGAGTACACTTTCCCCTCAAGTCTTCAGCTGACCTAAGATTTGCATTATGAATGGGGAGGGCAGGTGACTCTGAGATAATCCTTGGAAGAGAGACTGTGTCCATAGAAAATCTACCACCTTTCCAGTGTTTCACATGGAGTAATCATGGCCCATATAATAGTTCTGTATTTCCATGCTATTTATTGCAAGGTATGTGTGTATACTTGAAGTATTAACTTAAAAACAGTGCTTTCCTCTTCTCATAAATAGGCTCCGATCTATTTTAGATTATCATGGCCAGAACACTAGCATTCTATTAAAACTATAATGTTTTCAGGGCTCAGTCAGTTGCGTGTTCAACTCTTAATTTTGGTTGGATCTCAGAGTAGTGGGATCGAACCCCATGTCAAACTCTGCACTGAGCATAAAGCCTGCTTAAGATTCTCTCCCTCTCTCTCTCTCTCTCTCTCTCTCTCTCTCTCTCTCTCTCTCTCTCTCCCCTACTTGCACTCTCTAATGATAATAATAATAATAATAATAATAATAATAATAATAATGATAATGATAATGTTTTCTTATGCTAGCCAATCAAATGCTCTGTTTAAACTCTGTCCTCCACTCTGGATTTGAAAGCTCTTTCGAGGGGTCTCAAAGTTGGCCCTCTATCAAGGTCAATGTCAAACTAGGAGTAAATGAAGGATTGAGGTTATGCTAGCTCTGCACTTTTGCCTTAAAAGACTGAGTTCCCATTCCCAGAGGCAAAGGAACCGTGCAGTGCTTTGGTTATGCATATGCAAGTGGGATTTATTAGCTTTTTGAGAAGGAAGCAGAAGGTCATCATGATACTTGGTAAATTATGAGAGGGGGTCAGAGAGTCAAAAAGAGAGAGCTTGCCTGCCAGACATCCCTGGCTAAGAGTTGAAATACCATAGAGTAGATAGCTTGAAAATTATGAGTAACCTTCTCAACTTCATCCTAGACCCTCTTGCCTGACAGCACAAACGAAAGGAGGAAGTGTAGCTTTGCAGGGATTTGGTGGGGGAGGGGAGGAGGGTCACTGGCCAATTTCCTGCGGGGTTCTACAGCGAGTACTAAAGGGTGAAAAGAACATCAAGGCCTCCCTGAAAGCCCTGGAATGACCTCACATGCCAACACATTGGCCTCAGACCCACTGCGGCCTCCCAAATCTTCCAGGTGGACGAGGAGAGAGATGTTCACACCAACAGGGAGTGCTCCTACCATTGATGTGGCTTCCTCTTTGCTCCCTCACTCAGGGTCTCTCCTTCCCCGCTCCCCCTCAACAGGGCTCAACCTGACATCCTTCAGAGGGGATTGACACCCCAGGATTGCAGTTGCCCAGTGCTCTGAAGGACAGGCAGTGGGGCAGCCTGGGTAGATGGTCCAGATGGCAATGCCTGTGACGTAATAGTGACACTCCAACACCCACGTGGGGCTTGAGTCTGGTAAAGCGCCGCCTTACAATCGCGCTGTGTTCTGCTTGTGAGCCACAGTTTCTGATTTCCTTTCTCTGTTGACAGCCCGCATTGGGCTGGCCCCATCTTGTATTTTCAGCTTCTTTCTGTGAAGTTGTGATGGGAAGGTTCTGTAGCAACTTTGGTTTGCGCCTCTCCTGGAACGGCAGTTGATAAATGGTTTTTTGAAAGTCTTTTTGTCGCACAAGCCAGGGCCCCGCTGAACATTTCTGAGCTGTGACTTGCACTGTGGCTCCAGAAACTCCACGCCGGTGATGCTAAACACAAGCTATACGACTTTTAATTTTTGCTGAGGGGCTCATTTCTCTCTCTTGATCTCACTCTCTCTGTTTTTCAGTGTAGGGCCAGAGGCTGTTTGTGTACTTTGAGACTGTTTTCAAGTTTTTTGCTTCTGCTATTTCCAGGCAATTAGCAGAGTCTGTTTAGAGTTGAATTGTTATGTGCACACATTCTGTTTTAAATTCCTTGTCATCAGAGGGATGTGTATTAAACTTCAAGAAGAACTCCTTGAATCCAACTTTCTGTTTCAAAAGATTGAAGTCTTTACCTATTTTATCCACAAAAGGTTTAACTGGATAATAAAAATGACAACAGGGGCACCTGGACAGCTCAGTCTCTTGAACACCTGACTTTGACTCAGGTCATGATCTCAGGGTTTGTGAGTTCGAGCCCCACGTCAGGCTCTGTGCTGATAGCTTGGGACCTGCTTGCTTCAGATCCTCTGTCCCCTTCTCTGTGCATCTCCCCCACTCTCTCTCTCTCTCTCTCTCTCTCTTTCTCAAAATAAACATTGGGAAAAAAAGACAACAAATAGTATTCATCCAGCTAGAAGAATGTATGAACTCTAGTAGCCTCAAAATCATGCCAGAGAGCTATATAGCTGGGTTGTTGTTATTTTTTTTTCCTTTTTGCTCCTCCATGGATTAATTGCAATGTTAAAAATACTAATTTGTAATTATGGCCCTGGTTATGTTGTATTAATTATAATTATGATGTTTTATCACACAAACTAGCAACTGATGATGGCTCTTGTCTGTTTAAATAATCCATCTTTGAATTTAAGAAATGGCATCACTTGCTTATTTATTGATGTCAGCAATGAAATGGAACTGTCAAGAACAGTTTTGTGTAAGAACACATTTTTATCCCAATAAAGCTTAGAGCTCTCACAATAAATTTCAACCCCCAAAATATACATGGCTATTTCTGGGGGTTGATCGACCAGAAACTGGGAAATGAGTCCAGGCTCCAGCCCTGGCTCTTGGGTGAGATGGGCTGATGAAGGCAGGTGGGTTGGCTGAGCCCAGACTGTGGAGCTCATGACACTTAGGGCAGCAGAGAACTAGAGATCAAAGCAGCAATGACCTTGGGGTCAAGGGGAGGTCGCACTTCCACAGACAGGTGAACCTCAGGGCCTCCGGACAGCAAGCCTCCCAGCCCAGACTCCCAGCTGGAGGTGAGGATGCCAACATCTGCCACCGTGATTTTTCTCTGTTCATGAATTGAGGCTGTGTGTTGAAGGTCTAACATCCGTGGAGTGGACAGAGCCAGACCTCATCCTTCAGCAGCAAAGCGTTCTAGAAACTCCAGTCCATGGGTGCGTGCCTCCAGCTCCCTCTCAATTAAAACACTACTGCGTTATTATTATTATTAGAGCTTTACCCTCAACAGTGCTTTTGTCTGCTTTACCTTGTTTGTGCTTCTTGGTGACGTTGCGAGGTAGGTAAAATGGTTGTTGCCATCTTGGAAAGTGGAAAGTGAGACTTAGTGATTTCCCAGATCCAATACAAAGCCTAATATCAGCTTAAGTAATTTATTCAAAGTAGAAAAGTGAATGAGTGCTGAATCTAGGTCTTGTGCCCAGGTTCTTTCCACTGGCGCCTGGAGCTCTGGCCCTAACGCTAGACCATTCTCATTACCGACTATGAGCGGAGCGCTCTGGTGTGGCCAAGGAGGTTAGGAGGTAATATCCTTCTGGAGCAGCCCAAAACTAAGGTCTGCCATAGAGGTTGGATCTAACTCTGCATTTTATACGTGAGGAATTGAACACCAGTCAGATGCCTAAGTGACATTGAATGCTCAGCATTCTCTTCCCAGTGCTCTCTGGACCACTGAGCCTCACCTTTCCCTCATAGAGTGGCATCGCCATTATTCCACAGATGTCTTATTTATATCACTGGCAAGCATTATGGAAACTTCTGGAGTAGATGCTGTGTGAAAAGCCTGGCACTTCCCCATCTTAGGTAGGGGAAGACAAGATGCTCAGAGAGATCCTTCTGCTGGTCTGGGTAGGGTGACTCCCCTTGCTTATGGGGACAAGTTGGTCATGATATAAGAGACTCTGTACCCCAACTGTTTTCTCTGGGAGTGGGGGAGAATCAGAAGTGCAGTGCCCGAATCATTTCTAAATGATCACATTTTTTATCCTACCTTCCTCCCTATTAAAATTCAATTGTCCCCTCTCTCCTCCCTATTAAAATTCTTACCTTGAGTTTCATCTCAAGTGCAAGAAGGCTGCTTCTGAAGCAAGACTCGGTCAGATGATGGCCTGACGGAGGCATGTGTCAGCTGGCACTGCCATCCCAGCTGGAAGCATCACTTGTCACTTTCTGTAGCAGCAGCCACCAGAACAAGGATGGAATGTATTACAAAGGTTTGGAATAACGAGGGAGAAATAGAAACCTGGCATTCAGAAGCTCTTTTTGTTTTTTGAATGAACTTGTTGAGTATTTTTGTTTCCCTTGTGTTTAGGGTTCCAGGGGAGAAGGGCTTGGTGGAAATGGAAGGGAAACGCTGCCAAACAGAAATTCCTTATCAGATGGAGATATGCCTCCTTTCGAGAAGGTGTGAGAGTAGCCACAAAGCATTAAGGCACAGGGGAGTCAGGATGATGGATTGGAACACTCTTGATGGGACATGCGCAGTGGCGGGGGACAGACCCACTGGTTGGCCGGGAGGCTGATGTGAGCGTCGGGTGAGTTTCCGGGCCAACTCCCGTGCCTGAACCCCTCAGACCTGAGGTAGTTTATGGACAGGAGGCGAGCCCCCAGATCAAGCAGACTGCCCAAGCCAAGGCTCCCCAAACACCAGTGCCTCCTTCACAGCCTTTCTGTTCATTCTGGAGGTGAAGTCAGCACTGGAGACACCCCTGCCTTCCTGGTGCTTCCATCGGGGGTCAGGGGGCGTAGACAAGAAACAAGCAAGTAAGTGAAATATTTAGGAAATCAGGTGGTGTTTAAGTGCTGGGGGAGAAAACTAGGCAGAGTCCTCAAGGCACTGGTCATCCTGATGTCCGTAGATTCGATCTAGGAGGCAGTCCAAGAAATCTGTCACCCTTGTAGAGCTGGCCTCCGGTAACTCTTTTCAGTCATTTTATATAATACTCTGTGGAGCACTCCATTCCCATTTCTTTCTTGGTGAAGCAGGAATGTGGAGGAAAGCCCTTTGAGGAAAGCCCTCAGAGAGCTGTTAATGAGCCACTGGTCTCTTAGAACTAGGTAGTCAGTGCATGTATTGATCCTCATGCATTTGCCTGAGACTCCACCTTTTCAGATCTCTCAAAGATCTACCGCATCATGTAGGCTCACACTCTGAGTCAGGAAGGATGGAATTTGAGACCCCTGCACCGACGATGAATGACCAGGGTTTAGTACTACGGTATTTCACAGTCACTGTGCCACAGGCGGCCCCAGTCGGAAACGTGGCTGTCAGCAGTGGTGGGGCTAGAGCTCGAGCTGGCTGAAGGTCTGCCTCGAGTGGGCCAGGTGTCCTAGCTGACTTTGCAATCAGCAAGCCAGGGCAAGGGCATTGAAATTACTGTGTAACCTCACTACTTTGGAAGCTGGCATTCCATTGTATGCCTAAGGAGACAAATGTATTTGGTTTTGGGGTTTTCTTAAACAGCAGACTCCTTACCTCAATTGAAGTCATGAGAACACAGGCACAGAGGCGTTCAGACGCTTCCCTCGGCCACAGAGCAGCACAGGTGCTGTGGCCGTCCTGATATTGCTCGGCCTCTTCTTGCGTCAGGTACTGCGTTTTTGTATGCTGGGCACAGATTTCACCAACTATCTCATTTCATTCAACAAACAATAATGCAAATATTTTTGTTACTATCTTTACTACTTTAAGGATGAGGAAAAGGGGCACCTGCGTGGCTTAGTTGGTTAAGTGTCTGACTCTTGGTTTCAGCTCAGGTCATGATCTCACAGTTCGTGGCTTAGAGCCCCGTGTCGAAGCCTGCCTCGGATTCTCTCTCTCCCTTTCTCTCTGCCCTTCCCCTGCTCACTTTCTCTGTCTCTTTCTTAAAATAAATCAATAAACTTATACAAAAAATTTTTTTAAATGTTTTATTTATTTTTGATACTGAGAGAGACAGAGCATGAGAAGGGGAGGGGCAGAGAGAAAAGGAGACACAGAACTGGAAGCAGGCTCCAGTCTCTGAGCTGGCTGTCAGCTCAGAGCCTGACGCGGGGCTTGAACCCACGAACGTGAGATCTGACCTGAGCCGAAGTCGGAGGCTTAACCGACTGAGCCATCCAGGCGCCCCTATAAAAATTTTTTTAAAGGATAAGGGAACTGCACATGACACATGATAAAGGCAGAATTTCCAGGGTAAGGAGCCCAAGGTCTGAGATGCTAAAGAGTTGAACTTGAAGGTCAAAGCCAGTTCTGTCTTTCCAAAAGTGATACCCCCAATCACTGCCCAATTCACTGTAGAATTACTTGGAATTCTTAGGAAATTTGGAATTCCTAGGATTTTTGCCCTGAATCTTTTTCTTTTTGAGATATGGCAGCTTTTTTTGTAGTCTGTTTACCCTAGCGAGTCCTTGAGACTTTATCCTGTATTTTAAGTTCATTGTTAATCAATTATAAAACTGGACATGACTCACAAAGTCCACAAAGACTACCTAATTTTATCCCCTCTTTAATATTTTAAACATTTTTAGAAAGGAATTATGTTACAATTGGGTCTCTCAGTTGAGTAACTTTTTTTGTTTGCTTTTACCCCAAATAACCTGAAATTGTGTTGGTCCCCAAGTTACTAGTAGAACGGTGTGTCCTTAGGATCGAATTACTTCTAAGACAATTTCCCCAACATTTGCTTTTGTTGTGTTCTTTCATTTTGTGTCATGCAGCTACTAATTTTCATTTGTCCAATGGCAACTTCATTGAATCTATTAGATTTGCAGAAATTAACTCTTCCTGCTGTCATTGGTGTTAATGACACAAATGGTCACCCCGTCATAGTTTTTCCAGGCTGGTTACACGTAGCCAAAGTGAGCTGTCCTAGGGGCTCGGAGGCATTTTGAAGAGATGAAGATGGACCTAAAGCCATCAGGGTGTAGTGTGGCTTGTTTCCTCTCAAGTTTGGGATTTCAGCTGCTTCCTTCCATCTGGCCAGAGACTGCATTTCTTGTACTCGTTAAGTTCAAGGTGCCCCCTCGTGGTACAACTGATACATAATCAACAGTTGGGGGGGGGGTGGAAATGTTGGCAAGCTTATAAGTGATTAAAAAAAGGCTGTGTATTTAGATATGATCTTACTGTTCTTCCCATTTTTAAGGCTTTCAGATGAATAAAATCTTGTTTTATGATTTTTTAAAAATTCATTGGTAACTGTTTATATCATATTCAATGTTTCATTTGGGGAAAGGGAGAAACATATTCGAAAAGCAAGCTCAAATTCCAAATCCCTGGAAACTTCAAAATACACTTTTTTAGTGTAAAAGTAATACTTGTGCATTCTAGAAATACTGGAAAGAACAGATACAGAGCAAAAGAATCACTTATGATATGACAACCCACATGGATTAACATTTTGGTGTATGTCCTATTTTTTTTCTAGGAATATAGACTCAAAGAAAACCAAACATGTACCATTTTTACCTAACATGGTTTCTTCTGCTGAATTATATGTGTGAACGTCATTCTGTGTTGTTAGAGTCTGCTCCTTCATCATTGCAAGCGGTTGCTTAGTTTGGTGGGATCCATTGCATACATGCTTGTTGATTATTATAGATTATTTCCTTAAAGTCAATTACTCAAAATAGAATGGCTGAATCAAAAGGATATACAAAATTTTAATGCATTAGATACTTACTTCGTAGTTACTGTAAGTAAAGCATCTTTTGGGAACTGCAGTTTTCTTTTAAATAAAGGTTTCAAATTCCTAGCATTTGCTTTCTTACTCTGTGCCAGGAATTGTGTCTCTTGGTTTCCATGCCTCGATCCCATTTGATCCTCATAACAACTAATAGTAAATACTATTATTGTCCTCACTTTCCAGATAAGGAATGCCAGCTTACAGGAATTAAATAGCTTCTGTGTGATCCAGAAGCAAGGAGACAGAAGGCTTTCAGAAATTGGATCAAAATAGCACTTTGCATCCCTGGAATCTGGAACTAAGTGGAAACTAATACTGATAATTTTCCATTGGTAAAATACAGAACAAGGGTGTTGGCAATAAAAGGAGGAGGAAATACGGGTCTGTAAATTTAGAAACATGATGAAAATTCTAAGTTAAGCCTCTGGCAATTAGATCTTCTTGTTAGAAGAAGATACGGTGGACAACTTCATGATTACTGTATAATTACACACTCTGGGAAATTCCTAATACAGACATGTTTTCACTAGATCTTGTCATTTTTTTCATGAATACATTTTCTTTGACCACAGTTCGTCTTCAGACTGCTTAAATTACTCCCAAATAGTCAAAAGTTGACTAGAAGGAAAGTGTTATCAGTATCTCTTCAATTTCTGGACAAAACCAGAACCTTTTGTGAGCTTTCCAATTTTCGCAAATCCCTGAAGTTCCTTATGGTGTGTCTCCCATTGTTACTCGGTAGGGACTTATATTTGCCTACAGTCACTGTTACCAATATGCTTCTATGCTTCTCTTTACATATTCTTTTTAATGTTTTATTTATTTTTGACACAGAGAGAGACAGAGCATGAGAGGGGAGGGGCAGAGAGAGAAGGAGACACAAAACCGGAAGCAGGCTCCAGGCTCTGAGCTAGCTGTCAGCACAGAGCCTGAGGCGGGGCTCGAACCCACGAACGTGAGATCTGACCTGAGCCGAAGTCGGAGGCTTAACCGACTGAGCCACCCAGGCACCCCTCTTTACATATGATTATGTAATTATCTTTATTCTAGAAAACTCAGAAAGACGTAGAGCAAAAGAAGGAAAATGCATATTGTCCATCATCCAGGCTGTTAGAAATACCTTGTGTATTGTTCATTTTCGGTTCTCTTTGTCATTACTCAATATTTGCTATTCCTAATCTGCCCTTCTCAGGCTCATCAGCACTGCCTGTGTTCATAGGGAAGAAATTTTGAACCTCTTTCCCTTCGTGCTCCACGTAGCCTTCAGAGACCTCTCGACAACTCCCAGTGTCATTTCCCTTGACCATTTTCCTCTTTTGATACCATCGGATTTATTGGGAATCTTTGAAACATTCAAAATGTCCTTCCGTGTCATTTTTATGGCATTATTATGACTGCCGCTACAGCTGTTTCCTAGAGATGGTGAGCCTTGCATTTTCCCTGTTACATTCCCTTATCTTGATCTAGCCTCGTGATGTCCATAAACTACTGATCACCATTAGAATTCTCCGAAGTGACTCGGAGATGCTCCTTCCCTGCCCACCCTGATTTTTTTTTTTAGGAACAATGTTCTGTTTTATGGTCAAATCTATAAATCAGACTTCTAAATTCTATACACTGGATTTAACCGGAGTATGTGAGTGGCCTAATAACATTTGGTTCTCCTTCTATCCTTCCTTCCTGTAGGGCTCAGAACCTGTAGAGCTCGAACCATTTTGCACATATACGGCACCTGCTGAGAAGTGAGGAGGTTTTCTGTGAGTTGGATTTTGTAATCCTCAGGAACTGGATCTGTCATTAGAAAGCTCAAGTTCCTGTGGCCCCAGCTTCTGGAGCCCCTTCTGTGCGGGAGCCACGGCATCTTCGAAGAAAGGCCTCCTGCCTCTCCAGCACCCCAGGGTCCTTTCCTGCTCTGACGCAGGATGGCTCTCCCAGCTTCTGTGTTACCTCGACCTCAGTCAGTGAGGGCAAGCAAGGATGCAACCAGTAGAGTTGGTATTTGCTCCAAGTTTTAAGCCTTTGACCACTCCTGTGTTTCCCCCTCTACATTCTTGGATTTCAGACAATTCTTGCCTAAAGCGGCTATGTTAGTGACTTTCCTTGTCCCCTCCCCCTTTAATCCAGGTATTCTCTTATTATTGTTGCAGGTCCTTCCTACAGAGAGAGGCTGAGAGTCCTCTTAGAGAGAGAGACTGGGGTCTCTGCCCTCCTGGCAGCCATGTTGTTAGGGCCCTGGCCTCCCCTTCCCTCTCTCGTTCTCCATCCGCGCTGTGCAGGGCTGGCTCTCTCTCGGGTTCTCGGCCCACAGCCCATTTGATTCCCTGTCTCCTTGTGATGCAGGCTCTGGTTTTCTGCACTCTTTTCTCCTTGCTTGTCTACAGCAGTTCTTCAAATCTATCATCGTGTTTTGATGTTGCACTTTTATTTATCATGCACCCACGGGGCTTCAGTATTCGTGATCTACTTCAGGAGCTTTCTTCCGTAGTTGATGAAGCCTGTAAAGAATCAGAAGCCCTGCAGCAACCCTCACTTTTCTAGGGAGAATATATATTCACCTAGAAAAGGGCTCTTACGAGGTCAGTTGAGCTAATAGCTCTTCTCATGGTCAGTCTCCTGTTCCCTTAAATTTCCCTTCAAGTTCTTTGCCTCCCCCTCCACTTCTGAATGCATTCTGGGTAGATTACTTTATACAGTTCATGTCTAGAGACCTGTCTTTTGGCTTTGGGATGCACCCATCTGCATTCAAATGTTCTTTCTCTTGTAGGGATTTGCATCTGATATGTGTGAAACCAGTTCCTAAATAATATAAAATTACTCAGAAATGGTATCAGTATCCATACCACCAATATAGATACAGAGATAAGATGTATGTGTAATATGCAGATTTCTTTTATCACAGATACTGTATAATTCAATTATGACGATGTTTAGAGGCTGCGTATATTTTGGTCATTCAAACGGATATGTCTGTGTGCACTTGCATGCAGTCTGGCTGTCAAGCCAGGACATCTCACTGGCCGATTTTTTTCCTCTTTTTTTTTTTAATTTTTCTTTCTAATTGTGGTAAATATACATGACACAATGTTCCCCATCCTAATTACTTTTTTTAAAGTTTATTTTGAGAGACAGTGTGAATGGGGGAGGGGCAGAGAGAGAGGGAGACAGAGAATCCCAAGCAGGCTCCAGGCTGTCAGTGCAGAGCCTGACACAGGCTTTGAACTCACAAAACTGTGAGATCATGACCTGAGCTGAAACTAGGAGTTGGGCCCTCAACCGACTGAACCCCCCGGTGCTGCCATCTCAACCATTTTCAAGTGTACGGCTCAGCGGCATTAGGTGCATTTACCATGTTGTGCGGCCAGTCCTGAGCACTCTTCAGCTTGCAGAACTGAAACTCTGTCCGCATCCAACAACGCCTTCCCATTCCCCTCTCCTCCCAGCTGCTGGCCCCTGTCATTCTACTTTCTGTCACTGAACTGACTACTCTGGGTACCTTGTGTAAGTGGACTTGTATAGCGTTTGTCTTTTTCTATGTGGATTATTTTACTCCCTGTAATTTCTTCAAGGTTCCTCCATGTTGTAGCATGTGTCTGAATTTCTTCTGTTTCTGAAGCCAGATAATACCCGTTGTATGTATGCACCGTGTTGTGTTTACCCCCTTGTCTGTTCATGGATACTTGTATGGCTTCCGTTGGGCCCATTGTGAATAAGGATGCTGGGAACATGGGTGTCCGATAGTTCTTTGAGGCCCTGCTTTCAATTCTCCCTGGCTGCTTCTGAATTCAAGATTAAGTCATTTGTTCATGAGAATTATGGAAATTTTCACTTTTTAAAAGACAAAGATGTTTTTCTGCTGTGATCACTTAAAAAATGAAGTTCTCCAGGGGCGCCTGGGTGGCCAAGTCAGGTAAGCATCCGACCTCGGCTCAGGTCATGATCTCCCGGTTCGTGAGTTCAAGCCCCAAGTTGGGCTCTGTGCTGACAGCTGGAGCCTGCTTCAGAGTCTGTGTCTTCCTCTCTCTCTACTCCTCCCCTACTCACACTCTGTCCTTCTCTCTGTCAAAAATAAATAGACATAAAAAGTAAATAAGGTCCAAAAATTGATCAATGGATGAATGAGAATTGAAATATTTAAATATTGGCACAGGAAATATAATAAACTGAAGACACACACTCCAGGGTCACCCAGGTTTCAGGGACACAGTTTGTTCCTTCAGTTGTGATCCTGATCTGCCGTTCCTGTAAGAATTCACATTGGGAGTGGTCATGAAACCCTTGTAATCCGGCGTGCAGAGCACTGAGCTCACAGGCCAGTCTTTGTGGAAAAGTCCAACGGCCATTCCCAATCAAGATGGCGGGCGGGGCTCACCATCAATCTGCACTCAGACTAAGAAAGATATTTCAGTCTGGTTTGGCAATCTCTGGTGGCTTCCCTGCAACCTTGGGAGACAACCTCAGGACAGTCAGCCAATGTGACATATTCCCAAATGACGAGGTGAATTTAGGCATGCCTGTGACAAGATAGTTTAGGGACAACTCCTTGCCAGTCAGGGCTTGGTTTCGCCATTTGTTTCTAAACCATAAGGATGGGACTGTCACTGTTTTCTCCTTCCTCGGAGGGGGACAGGGGTTAACTGCTACATTTACATCATGAACAAATAGATGGTCAGTCCATTTTGGTCAACCTATTGTTTTTCTCGTCATGTTTTCACCCTTTTTCTTTTCTATCCTTTTTTTCTCTCTCTTTTTCTCCTGTCATACAGGCTTTGCAGTGCATGCTGATCTCTCTTCAGGCAGAACTTGACATTCAAAGGTACTTGATGAAAATTGAATCATCTCAGCGAGTTAGTACTCCACCTTTTCTTTCTCTGCATTGAGTTGCACCTCACCTCCTGTCTTCTTATTCCGTTGTGTGTGGCTTTCTAATCAGCATCAGCCACTAACCCAGACGGGCTGCACTTTTCCCTGTTGCCCCCACGCCCTGGCTTAAACCCATCCAAGCCAAATGCTTGCAGCATTGTGAAACGTGTGCGTGTTTTTCCTTTTTAATTGTGAGAGTTAGTATTAAGGTGCGTGCTAACTGCATGCCTGCTTTGGAATATTCCATTTACTTTGCACAAGTTGAGTTTGTGGAACCGGCTGGAATGCGGCAGTGAGTCAGAGATGGTGGCCCTGCCATCTGAAATGTGGGGCTCTGCAACAAGTCTCCGTCCTCGCCACCTTGCTCAAGGCGGAATAGTCATGGACATGGAACAGAAACCAGGTCATTCTAATAACCTCAGAGCACTGTGGCTCTTTCTTCCCTCGGCTCCAGTACATCCAGTGCTGGCTCCTGAGTGGCTCAGTCAGTTAAGCATCTGCTTTTGGCTCAGGTCATGATTTCGAGGTTTGTGAGTTCGAGCCCTGCATCAGGCTCTGTGCCAACAGCTTAGAGCCTGGAGCCTGTTTCAAATTCTTTGTGTGTCTCTCTCTCTGTCCCTCCCCCATTCACATCTATCTCTCTCTTTCTTTCAAATGTAAACATTAAAAAATTAATAAAAATACAATAATAATAAAACATGACAGGAACAGACACGTTGAAATAGAACTTACGTATGCCAGCCACCATTCTAAGTGCTTTACAAGTATTAGTTTCTCACAGCAGCCCATGAGGCGGGTGTCCTGTGGTCCCCATTTGTAAAATGGGGAAACCAAGGCACAGAGACATTCCATTACTTGACCAAGACCTCATAGTTCTAATAAGTAACAGGGTTGGGATTCGACCTCAGGCAGTCTGGCCCCTGAGTCGCTTTTCAGCATGTTGCTTATTTACCCACAGTCCTCAGTGTCCTCTGTGTCAAAACGGGTCCATTTAGAACATTAGAATTGGAAAGGGTGGGGAGAGTTTCCAGGGCCTGGATGCCTGGCTGTGCCGACTGGCCTTTCGCAGACTACCACCCACATCCTTTTGTCCCTCCAAACGTGGCCTGTTTCTTTCTTGTCTCCTGAGCATGCACAGGTCAGAAGCGTTGGCTGTTCACTGTGACGACTTCAACGCACTGTGTTTAGGAGGCCTCCAGCAGGCTGGCCATCACACAGAGGTGGCCTCTTTCCCATTTGGTCAGTCTTCAGTAACCACACCAGCCTCTTTGTCTTTCCTTTTTTTTTTTTAATTTATATTTTTTATTTTTATTTTTTATTTTTATTTATTTTTGAGAGAGTATGTGAGAGAGAGCATATGTGCGCAAGCCAGGGAGGGGCAGAGAGAGAGGGAGAGAGAGAATCCTGCGCAGGTTCCACTTTGTCAGCGTTCAGCCCAGCTCCGAGCACCGTTTCAGGAACCGTGAGATAAGACCTGAGCCCAAACCCAGTCAGACCCTGAGTCGACCAGGCCACCCAGGCACCCCTGCCTTTCCTTGCTTAATAACCTACTGGTTATTGGTCTTTGGGAGGGAAGGTAAAAAGCTCAAACTAGAAAGTTTCTACCCAAGCAGACATCCAAGTAAACGTTTGGCCAGACGTGCTACAGACAAAGCATCGCCCTCCACACACGGTCTCACTTACGACGGAATGTTTACCTCTCCTTTTTTCCCGTGCTTCCTAACTGTGTTCGCGTTTCTGTAATTTCACATCGCTACAATTCTATACTTTCCATAATTCATTTAAAATAGAGGGAGCTTCATTGTTTCCCTGTACACACACCATGCACTGAACAAGAGGGCAGGAAGGGGGGAAATGCCATAGGGTTCCTTCCTACAACTTTATCTGCTGCCGTTTTAACTGTTCCTGTCTGGTTTCTGAACAGAGATTTAACCTCATAATGTGGGATTCTCTGTCATAAATTGTGCAGCATTTGGGGCCCCCTCATTATTTTTTTTTCTTATGCTTGAAACAAATTCTCAACACTGACTTTTTTTTTTTTGATGTAACAGCCTATAATGAGATATTTGAAAATCCTTTTAAGGGAATCTCTTTTGAAAAGCATTTCTACACAAGGTACAATGACAGTGGTGTATTTTGGAGGAATGGGATGTAATTAAGTTGGAAATTGATATCTTTCCTCCTTTTTGCTTAAAGGGGTAACACTTAGCCTCTGAGGATGTCACATTCTCTGTTTTAAACTGGAAGTAACCACTTAGTCATGTCAGGTGGGGTGGACACAGAAAGGAGTCGGTGGTATTCTCTCCTCTTACACAGGACCCCCAGGCCAAGGGACCCCCACAGGATAGCAGGGAGCCCAGCCATCGAGAACCACCCTCAAGAGAGGGGCTCTCTACAAGGGTAGCTTTCCATTATTTCTTCCAATGACTCCTCACCACAACTATATCAAGTAGATATTTTGATTATTTTGTAGAAGTGAGGACGAAACTTCCAGAGAGCCTTTGCCCGGTGTCACATTGCCGGTGCGTGGCCGCATTGGAGGCTGCGTTCTGTGAGAACGGTCTGATAAAGAGGAAAGTGCTCTCATTCTGAGTCTTGTCCTCTGGGTTCCCAGACCCTGCTTTTCTTTCGTTTAGTGGCTCTAGGGGGAAAAAGAACCTTTACCCCCAAATTGTCAGAATTTTCACATGTGTTTTTGCAGTCGGAAAGCATTCCAGTGACATCGGGAGGGCGGCTGGTGCTGGTGATGGTGTGTGTATGTGACGTGGAAAGTTATCAGCAAATCCTACTTACAAGGTGTCTGAAGAGGGTCTGGCCACAGGCACGGAGGCGTGGCGGCCTCCAGTACCCGTGTTTCCCCTGGCCCAGCTCCCTGTGGCCTTCCTCCCTGCAGGGGGGCGTGGGACACCTTCAGATCTCCCAGGACAAGTCAAAAGAGGGGCCTCTGCTCGCAAGGAAAGCCTCTGGTTTCGTGACAATGCAGGTCAGCCCCAGATCCTCTCCAGAAAGGACTGCAGCCTGAGCTGTGGGAACGAATGTGCACAGGGCTGTGGTGGGAAGCCTTCTCCAGGGCGTATTCTGCACTCTGTGTTAGGCTGGTTGTATTTGACTTGAAATTTCAAAGCCTGCTGGCAGGCTCTTCCTTTTCATCACCCATAATAACAGCAGGGCTCACTCGGACACCTTTCATCCCGAAGCCTTTGAAGTGCATTCCTGGCTCTCTGAATTGTAAAGACATCTGCCCCCTGCTTTGCTCAGACTTCTCCCAGCGAGGACAGTGAGAGCCCAAGCCTGTGACCCGTATTTGTTTATAATGCACACCTTCTTGTTTCAAAATACAGGAGAGAGAGAGAGAGAGAGAGAGAGAGAGAGAGAGAAGCTATGAGTGATTGATTCAAGGCAGCTTGCAGTCAAGAGACATCCACCTTAGGTGAATAAACTAAAATTCTGAAGGCAAAATCTCGGAGGAGGAGACAAATTGAGGAGTGTAGCTAACTGTGATTGGCTTGGCCACTAACGTCAAGGTCAGCCTTTCTGATAGATGTGTCATTTTATATCTACTCTCCATACTTCTCATTATAGCAGAGTCCTACTTATTAACTCCTTCATGAGGTGAAGTTATTTTCCTTGTTTTAAACTCCAAAAGGGCCATTGTTTCGCTCCTGCCTTCTGTAAAGGGACATCCATCCACATAATAGGATGCAGGAGGAAAAGGTATTCTTCACCTGGCTTTTAGTGCGTAGCAACTCCTTCAAGAGGAAAGCCCAATGCTAAAGAGGATTGCAGGAGTGTGTGTGTCTGAAAGGGGTGGGGGTCTGAGTTAACGAGATCCAGATTTGGAACTCGCTGATGGTGTAACTTTCTAACTCCGTGGAAGAATGCTAAAGACAGAGGGAGGCAAGCTAGGCCTTATCTTCCTTCCAAAGTCTTTGTCTCATTAGGGCTTGGGAGGGAAGTCAGAGAACAGCCAGCTCAGGGTGTTGTTTCAGAAGCGAGTCTTGTGTCATATTACAGGTAGGATACCGGGCGGGCAGGTGGCCGGTTGACATCTAATCCTGGAAGTGGAGGAGGTCGCCCTGGGGAGGGGCCCCTGGCCTGTCTGCAGGGCAGATGGCTTTAGCTGCTCCTCTAGGCACAAACCTTGCAAAGGTGAAAAAAGGATTGTCTCATCTACATGCTATGAAAGGGTTGAAACATAGAAAATATTTCAGAGACTGTAAAAAAATTGCAAAATTTCCCACTTTACCTGGAGTCAAATTTTAAGAGCCTTAAAGTTAAGTTATAGCAATGGTGTCAGAACTACAGATGGGAGGGGGGAGGAGAAAGAACCACAGATGTGGGAATCTTGTCTCCTTAAAAGGTAAAGTGCGTTATCGGCATGTCCAAAATGTGATGGATGGCTTTTGGCTCTTATTTCTTAGCTGTAATCTTTCTTGGAAGTGGATGTCGATCCAGTTCTGGATTCTTGCAGAATTTTGCATGGCATGAGAATGAACATCTGTCTTCATTTTTGTGTTTTCTGCATGAATTTGTGCCCTCATTTCAGGGGCCACTTATAAAGATGAGTCCTTTTACGTGGAATCTAATCGTGAGGAATACACACGAGAAGACAGGCATGGGTTTGAGCATCTTCAGGTCACCATAGACAAGAATCCTTCTGGCTTCTAAATGTCTTGTAAGACAGTCGTCCCTTCCCCTGATTTTCTCTTAAAAATTTCATGCCTAGGGGTGCCGGGGAGGCTCAGTTAACCGTCTGACTTTGGCTCAGATCTGATCCCACAGTTCATGGTTCGAGCCCCTGCATCGGGCTCTGTGCTGACAGCTCAGAGCCTGGAGCCTGCTTCTGATTCTGTGTCTCCCTCTCTCTTTGCCCCTCTTCCACTCATGCCCATGCATGCACGTGCTCTCTCTCTCTCTCTCTCAAAAATAAACATGCTCATTCAGTAAACCTCTGGTTTGCAAAAGCAATAGCTTCTCATTTTGGAAAAGTAAAGAGGAAAGTATGTTACTCATAATACTACCATAGAGAGAAAACCAATGCTAATATTTGGGTGGTTGCTTCCATTTCTGAAGTTATATTTGAAAAAAATCCGTAAAAGACCCTGATGGCGACTGTGTAGTATTCCATTGTTCGGTTCCACGATAGTTTGTTAGCCAGCCTTCTACATTACTCTAGGTTTATTTATTCTATTATAGATGTAACATATACAGATTCACTCCCTGACCCACTAGTTCAGAAAGTATCCCTTTTCTAATTGTCCCAAGTCAAATGAATCTCGCATGCCTCCAGCAATCATTGAGAAATGTATTCTCAGAAATGTATTCTCATCAGTTGGGGTCATAAATCAATCTTAAGGAGTGGATCTAGTCCCATAAAACTGGGTAGACTTGGGCACCGTTTTCAGACACTGGAAGCATGCCCCACATCCATCTTCCCCAGTGAGGATGCTCTTTGTAAGTAGAATCCAGGTCTTCATAATTTGAAGACCACCATGGCCATCACCTCCACCACCAATAAAACTAGCATCCTGTAGCTGGCCCTGGATAGTCATTCGTTCCTCCTTTTCCTGCCCAATTAGCAACCTTCCTCCTCACCTATTGGGAGTGGGAGGGCAGCACCATATTTATTTTCCAAATGCCTTTACCTCCTAAGCCCAATCTAGGCAGAAGGTCTTCCTGGTGGCCTCTCTAGCATAAAGAGATGGTTACTAGACCTTCCCCTGGGAAGACCTTAGAACGCAAAGGCTTGGCAATTTTTTCAGGAAATAAGGGATAGGAGTAGATGTTCCATAATATTTTTGTTGGTTGTTGACAACTGAGAGGACAAGAGAGTTAATATCTCAAAAGATTCATGTGACACAGAAATAATGTGAAAGAGAGTATCAGTGCAGTGTGGTGCTTCTTTAAATAACAAGGAAGCATCCTTGTCCTTTGTTTCTTGGCATCAGTAGAAGGGCCTTTGCAGGGTGAGAGGGGGTTGGCAGAAGGATCCCATGTGGCCCAGTGCCTTACCTGCCTCGCCGCATGGATGCCTGTGGCTGGCTCTAGATGGGGAGGCAATGACCAATGACTACTTGGCATCATGGCCTTTTTCATCTTTCTGATCTGATAATGAAATAACACCCACAGTGAAGGAAAACGTGGAAACAAAAGACACAGTTGTACTTATCTCAACTGCTGAATCATCTGATTTTACTCCAGACCAAACATCTTTCTGTTTTCACAGGTGAAAATCATGAAAATGTCTGGGCAACCTTTTGGTGGGAAGAGGGAGGAAGGGGTTGAAATATTACCCTTGAAGAAACAGGGCATAAATGGAGTTTATCAAGGATAACTCATCAAAATAAATCCCAGAGAAAATGCTACCCTTGGTCCAAGCTGAGGAAGGGAAATACTGATTTTCAGAACTGAACTTAGGACAGAAGGGCCTTCTAAGAATCTTAGGTATGCAGTTCGAAGTTGGCACCAGATATGCCCTTCTGGTTGTAGGGCCTGGAAGTTCCTCTGGGCTGGTAAAGCTGACATGTGTCTCCAAAATGCTCTCAGGGCACACAGATATGCACTAATCGGTTAATTGTGTGTGTGTCTACACCACCAGCATGACCCTTAATGCTTGCACTCCTGTTTTCTATTAAAAATAAAAGCTGATATCTTCTCCTCTAACTCTTTAGCCCCCAACCCACCCAAACGTTTCATAAATGCTATAAAGCCAACCAGTTCTCTCTTACATTTGTATCCCAGTTCTCCCATCCACCTGTCCTGTTCTAGAACCGTGGGTGTCCTCTGTCTGTTCCCCCGGTTGGCCATCAGCAGAAGAATGGCCCTTGAGGAGATAGTCCCTTGAGTTGTTTTTCTGGCCCTCAGCCACGGAAGTTGTGGGGAGTAGCCAGAGTGCCCTGTGGAGACTGGGACCTGCTGCTTCTGACGTGTGCCTGGCTGTGGGTCCCAGGCTCACCTGACAACAGCAGCTGGGCCACCTGGAGGGAGCCGATGTTGGCCGGCTGATACTGACGGCTAATACTGACTCAGCTACCAGGGGTGGGTTTATGTAAGGAAGGAGCAGGATGGAAGCCAGGTATCCTAGGAGAGCACTCGGCATTCTTCCCATCCCCAGTCCCAACCCCAGCAGAGGCCTTAGGACTGGGAAACAAGGAGGGGCTCCTGGCTGGTTCAGTCAGTGCAGCATGTGACTCTTGATCTCGGGGTCATGGGTTCGAGCCCACTCACTGGATGTAGATATTAAATAAAAGAATTGGTGGCGCAGTGGCAGGCAGGTGGAGAGACCTAGGTGGCTCAGTCAGTTAAATATGTGACTTTTGATCTCGCTCAGGTCATGATCTCACAGTGTATGTTCGATCCCCACATTCCCGCTTCAGCTTCTGTCTCTCCTTCTCTCTGCCCCTCTCTCTCTCCCTCTTGTTCTCTCTCTCTCTGAAAATAAATTCACTTATTAAAAATTAAAAAAAATAATTTGTAAACAAGGAGAGACAAAGAAGGAAGGCAAATGATTGTGCTATGGTTTGTAGAAAGGACTCTGTAAGCAGAGAAACTTAAACTTTTGTTAGTGACAATTCATTAATTCTCCTGAAGCCAGAGGAACCTGGAGCAGGATGAGAGAGAAAAGGAAAGTCTGGGGATGATCCATCGTTGTTAACTTCTCATAGTTTGCTCCCTGAATCGTTCACAAGAACCCCTAACAACCAGAAAGTTCTCTTCAGCTGAAGTCAGAATTTTAACTAGGTTTGCGTCGAATGCTCCCCAAGTACGAGAATTAAAGAGATTAAAGTGTCTGAATGTCGTGATCAAATTAACCAAGTCAGTTAATGAGTACTGTTGATCCTTGAACAACACAGGGGTTGGGGCACTGACCCCACACACAGTCAAAACTGTGTGTGTTACTTCTGACTCCCCCAGAACGTAACCACTAATAGCTTACTCTTGACTGGATGCCTTGCCAAAAACAGAAACAGTCAGTGTACCCATATTTTGTATATTATATATGTTATATACTGTAATCATACAATACAGTAAGCTAGAGAAAATAAAATGTCACTGAAGACATCATAAGGAAAAGAAAGTACATTTATAGCATGTACTGCGTTTATCTGACAACTTCGGGTATGAGCGGAGCTGCACAACTGAAACCTATGTTGTCCAAGAGTCAACTCTGTTAGGATAATGAATCATTCCAAATACGTTTGAAACGTCATATTTCCCAACTCTCTGTGGAACTGGGCACCAATTAGAATGATGTAAAACTTCAGGAAGGCAATGTTGAGTTTTGTTTTCAAAATATAATTTGAAGTGATCTGAGTGTGAGCGAACTAGCTAACCAGACGCCTCACCGTTCCCGAACGCTAACATATTTCGTAAAGCAGATCTCCTTTTTTGGATCTGGGCATTTCACCTTTGACTTCCAGGGGTCTGAAAAGTGGGAATGCAAACACCCCGTCAAGACCTGTAGCTTAAGCTTTCTTTTCTCTTTGGCTTTAGTCTCCAAACACAACAGCAGTGCGAAGAGTAAGAATAAATTTGATCTCCTCATAGAGCATAATGCTCCTGGTGAACATTTCAGCAAATATTTGTTCATGATGATAAAATGCAAGTGTGGCAGTCTTTTAAAAATTAATGCTGTGCAACTGTGTCGCATGCACTTGGGCATAAAATCGTGGAAACCTAAACCTTAGCCACACATTTCTACCGAGCAAGTGCAGTCGGGTAAATAATTTTAAGGAAATCTTAGTAAATGAAAGCCTGAATGACATGGTTTTTGCTTCTTTGTGTAGTGTGTATGTCTAAGTTATGAAATTTTTAATGTTTTTTTAAATTCTTGAGGGGGAGAGAGAGCATAAGCGAGAAAGGGGCGAAGAGAGATGGAGACACAGAATCCATGGCAGGGTCCAGGCTCTGAGCTGTCAGCACAGAGCCCGACATGGGGCTTGAACCCACGAGCAGCGAGATCATGACCTGAGCTGAAGACAGATGCCTAACCAACTAAGCCACCCAGGTGCCCCTAAGTTATGAAATTTTAGTCCTGAAAGGACTACGTACCAACTAATTCAACCTCTGGCCTTACAAATGAGAAACCATGACTTAGTGAGGCTATTGTCCACATGTTAGTAGAAGCGGAACTAGTGCCGGCATCTCCAGACTCCTGGTTAAATGACTTTACCACTGACGGTCAACTCTGGAATCCTACAGACTGTAGGTCCCCGTTCCTTCACTTGCTCGAATTTCAGGCAAGTTGCTTAATTGATTTGTTTCCTCAGCGGTAACCAGGATCATGAAGCAGTGTGGGTTAAATGAGGTTACCATGTGTCGATCACCGTGAAGCAGGCATCAGTATGTTAGTCCCTTGCTTGCACCCCTCACCCTTTTCTAGAGGACCCTTCTGTGCATGTTGCAGATGAAGCAAAGGGAGGGGGATCTGCATGAGACCTGTTACCCAGCATCTCTCAGTGATAGAAAGTCCTCTTTGAAGAAGAGAAGACTAGAAAGGATGAGTGGGGTTCAGGTGGCTGGGTTTACACTAACCATCCCTTTGTGCATGACCCCAAAGGGCTTCCCATTTGGGTTTGTAGGTTTGGGGTCGCCTGGTGATTTGGGGAAAACAGCTGGAAAGAAGTTGTCATGGAAACAGGGAGGATGGTTGGTTTCATGGGTCTCTGTGAAGCAGGGAAAGAAATCCAGCCTTCCAGACCCCTGAGTCCTGCCCGTATGTCTCACATAGCATTTCTTCCATCCACTGCTCCACGCATCCTCCCCAGTGAGGGGCGGCTCTCGCTAAGCAGCTCAGGGGCAGGGATTCCAAAGACTATGCCTGACAGAGGTTTCACCTGAGCCCAAATGGGAATAACTCCCAACGTAAAGACCTGTTATCAGGCCAAATCTGAAAGTGTGTGAGTATGTTGCCCCCACTTCTTGTTATTAAATCTCTCCTTTCTATTGTAATAATAACACCATACACAGTGAAAATTTCAATAGGACATATTTGGGTGCCTTTGCAAAATAGCACCTTAGTAGCCCTACATCATACCCTTCCCCGTGATATTTTGAAGGGAGTTTACTCTGTGAACTACAAAATAACGGGAACCAAACTCCGAAGAGTTTCACTTTCTCCATATCTTATTGCTAATATGGTAAACATGCTAGCATCATGATAGCCCAGGCAAGGGAGCTGTTAGAATTGTTCTTAGTCAAGTGATGGCTTGTTGGTAGGCACAGAGTCATCTCAAACTACTTTAAGAACAGAAAAGGAAATAATTAGAAGGAATTCATGGGAAAGGCCCCACAGTGTGCTGGAATCAGAAACTGGGATGCCCAGTGGCCCAGATAACTGCTCTCTGTCTTTTAGGTCATGAATATCTCATCTGTTTTCTTTCTTTCTTTTTTTAAATTATGTTTACTTATTTTTGAGAGAGAGAGAGAGAGAGAGAGAGAGAGACAGAGACAGAGTGCAAGCTGGGGTAAGGGCAGGGAGAGAGAGACAGACACAGAATCTGAAGCAGGCTCCAGGCTCTGAGCTGAGCCCCACACTGGGACTCCAGCTCACGAACCATGAGATCATGACCTGAGCCGAAGTCCGAAGCGTTAAGCATCCGCGCTCTTTCTGTTTCACATTCCCTGGCCGTGTCAGCCATGAGTTCACATGACCTCACATTCCAGATTCTCAGGAGGCCTAATGAAATCGCTCCTGTGTCCCAGGTCTCCCATTTTTAAGGGAGAGAAGATGATTGGTCCAGCCCAAATCAGGAGGCTACTACTTGGTCCAATCAGCTGAGACCAGGCTGGGAATGGGTGACTCTGTACTTCACGGCTCACACTAGTATGTTCTTGAGAGTTAAAGAGCGTTTCTGCTAACAGTCACACCGAGACACATGCAAAGGTGGGACTGTCCCCGGGTAGATGCAATGTATGTCCACCTCGAATATGGAACGTGGGTCTTCCGAGGCTTATCCACGTGGACAGGCAAGAATTCCTCAGAGAACAGGAACTCTTTCAAAGATTGCTGAGCATCAAGTCAAATAATAAAAGTGAAACTTTTTCATGTGTTCAGTATTACCAAAAAGGTAAGCAGGAGGCAGTGGCCCTGGGACTGTCTCCGGAAGGGTACCGACAGCTTGGTACTCCATGGCTTTGAACGATGTATCTCTTAGTTCAGTTGAGAGAGCAGAGTGACGTCATGCCTCAGAGTGTGCACAAGGCAGAAAGTCCCTTTAGGGACCGCACTTGTCCCACCTTCTCCTATGTGTCCTCGAGTGCACAAAGACCTGAGGACATGGGTGCAGATGCGGGACTTAGCTCAGGACGCCTCTTAGCACGTTTACCCACGTTCTTCCCCCTATCCTGACCCCACCCTTCAGTGTCAGCAGTCACTGCCCTCAAAGCCCTTCCACACAGGCAGTTAGCTCTTCTTGTCCAACTGTGACGTATGCATTATCCTTGCCCCCAAAATATCCCTTAAATGCCTATGATCTCAAAAACCATACAGCATCGCTTCCAAACCCCAGGAGCCTAGCCCTGTGCTGCATGCAGAGACCCTGTTCCACATGCTTTTTGACTTTTCTCTTTTCATGTATCAAATCACAGGGTATCTGACACTAGGTAGTGTCAGCAATTTCCATTGTCTTTTCCCTGCACTAAATGACGCCTCAGCAGCGAGCTGGCATCTGGGAGCGGGGTATACCCTAGTGAGGAGATTGCTAATATTCAGTGATAGTTTGCAGTGGTCATGGAAAAAAAGAGAGGCGATTTATATTTGGAATGAAGTAGCTGTGTACAGGAAGTTAAAAAAAAAAGATTAGCCCTTACATCTCTATTTTTATATGCACTACCACCACGATGACCCTGTATAAGAAATAGAAACTTGATGTTGATTTTCTTCAAGGGTTCTTGCCGTTTGCAATGGAAACTGACAACTCGTCAGATGGACCATATCTGCCGTGCGTTGCTGAGATGACCAAACGGTGGAGGTTGTCAACGTGGCTGTGTTGCTTCAAATAATATTATTTCCTGGCTATTTTGCTAAATTGAATATGTAGTCTTTTTTTTTTCTTTTAAAGTCAGAGCGAGGACATCTTACTGTGATATTCTGCTGAGTGTAGCAACCAGGTAACTCCTTCGTGGAAGACCCTACAAATTTATCTAGACTTTGGTGAGCCAGGAAGTGATTTAAGGATGATTTTTCTAGTCCAGTAATATGTTTCACAGGGTGCCAAAGCCGGATCCCAGTCTTTATTGCAGAAGCAGGCTTCATGGAAAATCAATCTGCGAATAAACCTCTTTGGGGGCTTGCACAGAAGAATTAACCCAAAGAGATAATTTCACTGTTGATGGGTGTCCTTTCTGGCACGTAACCCGAGCCCCGAGCTGCGGAACACCCAGGTTGAACCTCTCCCGGAAGCCACATTCCACACTTGCAGGAGTGTGCTGATTTCCCGTTTCTGGTTTTCCTCTGTGGAATGGCCCTGAGAGGTATAGCAAGGAGCGACTATATAGATATTGCAACAGTGCCCCTGCCCAGAGGAGTCTCTTAGTACTTTTAGCAAGAAAGAGGGGGAAGAAGCCAATCATTCTACCCTCACAGGGTTCCCTGGTGTATCTGGCTAGATAATTTTAGCGTACCTTGTTCCAGAAATCACTAAGAGTTTCAAGACAGCCACAGCAGAACAATAAACCAAGCACAGAACCCTTTTAAGTACGGGGTCCTGTGTGCTGCATAGGGTGTCCACCTCTGAAGTTGCTCCTGCCTAGAGAGTGAAGTGTCTCCGTGCTGAACTTCAGAATGCAGGGTCGTCCTTGGGAAGTCTTTAAGGAAATTAAAGAGTGCGAGTAAACCCAAAACTTAGCTGCTGAGGACTGCCTCTAGCCCACCACCCGCCCCTCAGCACCCGCCCCATTAATTCTGATCACTTTGCCCTCCTGAAGGTGCCTGGAATCATCCAATGCTGGTCACAGTGGGCAGTGGAAAGAAAGGAGAGCTGAGATGCTGAGTTTATTCAGCCTAATCCCCTACTTTTGCTGACTCCCTTTCTCTGACCTTCCGCAGGCATAATCTCTGACATCCACACAATAGCTTGAGTGATCTTCAAAAAAATTGTGTCTGATCCTGGCCTCCTGGCCCCTTTGCCTGCCTAAAATTCGTCTGTGGAATTCTGGTGCCTTAGAATCTGATTGAGCACCCTCACTTTCACTCCAAGGCAATGTGATCTGATCTCTGCTGGACACCTGGAATGCCTCTCCCTCTTTGTATCCCTACCCTCCGGCTTACCCCCTCCTCCCAACTTACCTCTTTCCTTTTTTTTTTAATGTTTATTTATTTATTTTTGACAGAGAGCAAGAACGAGTGAGGGAGGGGCAGAGAGAGAGAGAGAAGGAACAGGCTCCAGGCTCAGAGCTGTCAGCACAGAACCTGATGTGGGGCTCGAACCCATGGACTGTGAGATCCTGGTCAGATGCTTAACCAGCTGAGCCACCCGGGCACCCCACAGCTTCCCTCTTTTCTTGAGAAAATGGTTGTTGTGTCTTTCCAATTCTCTTCTCAAGAACCCCACTCCCACCAGTCTGAGTTAACAGAGCTTCACCGAACCTTTAATTTGTCTTTTCGTGTTGGTCCCCTGACTAGACCAGAAACACCATGAGGGCAGGGGCACACATACTTCATGCGTCATTCTGGCCCCAGGACCTAGCACAGTGCCTGGAACATGGAGGGTACTGGATATGTGTCTGTTGAAGAGACGACTGGATTTTCCACACAGTTCATAGCTGACCCTTTGTTACATACTATCCTGTGTTACTTTTTGCCCTTCATTAATTGCACCAATCAGTTCCGAAACTCTTAGATACCTGGCAACATGTGGTCTGTTTTTTTCTGCATCTCCCACAATGCTCAGCCAGTAGTCCATGTTCAAGGAATGTTACTAAGAGTTTATGAGCATTTTCCACATTAAATTTCCTTCACTCTAGTATAGATATGTATCAGTCTGTGTGTGAGTTGTTATAGATACTTTCTGCTGACTGGCGAGGTCATTAATAACCAAAGCTAGACACAATCTTACCTACGGGATTTGGGCCTCAAAAGAAGAAATTCAACTGTGATATAAATATCTCCCTCACAATCTGAGTTTACTGATTTTGGAAACAGTTTCGATGTACCACTTTGAAGGACTGGCTGTGTGTATTCAGTTTACTGTGGGGTGAGTGCATCGTCCGTTAAGGCGTATTTGTCATGACAGCTGTTCAGATGTGGCCAAAGGAATTGGTGTGCCACCATTCTTTCCCATGCTGTGGCTTGTCCGCAGCTCCTTGCCCAAGGTGGCATTGGTACAGATGGACAGTGATAAAAATCTTAATGGGATACTTGGGGGGCAATATTTTTTCCCAGTAACTTTCACAACTGGTACTTTGACCCACGGGGTCTTCAGTTTTCCGTGTCCTGTCCTTCCAGTTGACTTTTACCCCGTATTGTTTGCCCAGATTGGCAGACCTTGACGGCACTGCAAATATTTTCAGCGTACTTAATAGTCATTGATTTTCCTACTTTCTCTCATATGCCTTTTGCAGACAAGAAGCCCCAAGCTGTCCCACAGTCCCCAACCTCCCAATTTGGGCGACCCAGTAGAGCATTTGTCAGAGACGTCTGGTGATTCTTTGGAAGCCATGTCTGACGGAGAAGCTCCAAGTCCTTTCTCCAGGGGCAGCCGAACTCGAGTGAGTCTTCCAGTGGTGAGGTCCACCAACCAGACGAAAGAAAGATCTCTGGGTAAGCCTCCATGTACAGTTTCTGATGCCTTTTTATTACCGCATGTATGTACTTGTATGCCTGGGTCCAAATGTTAACTAGATCGTGCTTTGTAATAACTCAAGCACTAAGGAACTTCACTAATTTAGCATCAAGCTGAAGAAACAGCCCATCCAAACTGTCTCTGGGGCCGGGCCCCACGACCGTCGGTGACAGCTGTACACACAGGGTTGTTCTTCCCATCGGCGCACAGAGGGATAGAGGGGCATGCATCTTGTATCGCTTTTCCTTTCGACAGGCTTTGGGTGGGGGGGCAGAAGGATTCTATTGTTCTACCTTTACCACTTATCATTTGCTTTTTCATATCGGGAATTCAGTTTCTATCTTGCTTTGCTTTAGAAAAAGGTTTTGGCCCCTTAAGAACATGCACAGGTCAGGAGGATTTAGACCTCTCTGCCAATTTCATCACTTAAGCTGCCTTTTTAAGGCTCCCATTCAGTACCTGGTTTTGCAGATAGATGAGGTCACAGGCTAAGAGGGGACAGGGACAGAATCAACCCACAGAAGGCTTCAGGGTCTGACCCCTGCAGAAGACAGCTAAATTATGCCACATAAAACCTAGCAAATGCCTTGCTTGAAGGAGAAAAGAGCAGAGAGCTGTGGGGAGGAATCCTGATGTTGTTTCCTTGGTTGCAGAGTTTGAGAAGACTAGTTTTGGACGTTGTGCTGGTTGTCCTTTAAAAAAACACAATTATTATTTGCATTATCGATGCTGCTTTGTAACATTAAATTGTGTATAGTTCATTTTAGTTAATAACACAGGGTATTTTTTTTACAAATTACATTTGTAATTCTGCAAATCACAGAAGAAAACTACAAAACATCTGCTTTTTTTCTTGTTTCTTTTTTTTCTTTTGAGGTCATGTAGTTAGACGGCAGAAGCAGGCCTCCATTTCCTGCACATGAATGAAGGAATGGGTGACACAGGGGGACCCTGGGCCAGGACAGTGTCAAGGTGACACACACTTCCACACCACACCAGGCTGGGTGCTCTAATCTGGAGGACAGAGCTCCGTGTCTCACCCCCGTTGAGTCTGTGCCCATCGAGGAGGGGGGATTTCTCCTTTGTGCTTTGCAGAGAATGAGTGAAGTTCAGGTCTCTGTAAAGATCGCCTGTGCTTTGCACAATAAAGCAAAGATAAGCATAAATGCCTGGGCGCCTTCCTCCTAGCTAGGGACACCGAACCTGCTGGGTAAGGGGTCCTTTGTCTTTTGGGCAGGACTCTCCCTCAGGAGCCAAGTGCACCTGGCTGGCCAGGTAGTTAGTGGCAGTGTTCAGGAAGCAAACCCGGGCCAGACAGGCTGCAAGGACCAGGGGCTGCCTTGCCCAAGAACATCTGAGGGTGGCTGGTGTCTTCTCGTGAGGAGGCTGTGCTTGTGCAAGACGCACAGCTGTCCCGACCACACCTTGCTCTGACTGTCCGGCGCGCGGTCACGGCGGATCAAACCCTGTATCCAAGGTGTTTATTCTTCCAGCCCCACGAGGCGCTTTTTGGCCTGTGAGTTTGACAACCCTCGGGCAGAAGCTCAGGAATACGGTGGGCAGAGAGGAGAGGAATAAGAAGTTCGCCCAAGCAAGCAAGCGGAGCCCTGGAAGAGGCTGGCACGAGGCCAGCGGTGTTGGCACTGCCCTTGACCGCCTGTTGATGGCCAATTTGGGAATGTCCTCCTAGCACCACCTGGCCTTGTGGCGTCATTCAGTTGAGCCGGGATGGGAAACAGGAAAGTGTGAGTCAGGGAGAGTCTGAACACAATCTCCCTGCCCCAGGGGGCTGGCGGGGGAGGGCCTGGCTTGCTCAGCCTTGTGTTCGGGGAAAATCCCAAGTGTGCCTGGCTTTATTTTATATGCACACACAGGCTCCAGGAAAGAGCAGGTCCCCCAGAGAGCCCAGGACCGGGAGCAGTGGGCGCCCCCCAGCACTTGGTGGCTGAGGAACGTGGCAATGACTCCCTCTGCTCCGGAGGCTGCAGGTGGGGGACCCAGCCACAGCCCCCTGCAGGCCCCCTGCTGGGGCCATTTGGGATCTGTGCACTGTCACTTTATATCCGTCTGCAGAATTTTCACATCTCTCCCAGAGCCCTGGTGATCCTGTCTTTATTTAAAACTGTCATAGTTTGTCTATAATGGGTTTTTGCATTCATTTTGATTTTTTGAAATAGCACATGAACATGTTGTTTATCTTGATGGCTGACTTTGGGGAGGCCCCTTAGCTTTTGCATCTGAGGATAGTGCTTCCTTCTCCTCACCCCAGGGGCTGCCTCACGTGCACCCCCGGGAACTGTCTGTGGAGGCCAAGCTTCTACACCTGCACAAGGAGTCACTGGAGACGAGGGTTCCCGCAGCTCAGGAAGCACCAGGAGGAGACCTGGGCGCCTTGAGAGTGGGGGCGGGGAGCACACAGCCTCCTCCAACCTCTCTCGCTCCCTGGAGGGCACGAAACCAGCTCTCCCTTCAGGCAGCCTGTGCCTGGAGATAAACCTGCCCGCCTAATCATTTTTCCACCTGACTAAGTCCTCCTTTCTATTTCTTTAGCATATTTAGGGGATGAGAGGAACTGGGGGGGAGGGGGCTGGGCATGATGCACGGTACATGTGGCGTGTCACAGAGGCTTCCAGACGGCGTGGAGGAGAGAGAAGGGGGGAGGGCATGAGGCGTTGTTCAGCCCCGGGAAGACATCGCTGGTGTCTGTATAGCACTCTCCCCGCGTGCAAGATGTGGCCTTCCCGTCAGGGAGCGGACTCTGGGACTGCAGGCACTGCCCGATGACAGCAAAACCTAGTCCCCTCCCATGCTGGGGCCCAAAGTAGCCATTCTTGGAGATTTACAAAGCAGAAAGGTAAATAGAGACATTTTCTCAGGGTCTCTGATCCAGAACATGATCAGATTGCAACGATGAGCCAACCCTGTACGTCCACGTCGGCGGTGGTGGCTTCCCTGTCCCGCTCTACCCATCCGGAGCCCGGGTGAACTCTTTCTCGGTGGAGTTCATGCCATAGTGCTCCTTCCCTCTCTCCTCGGTGAAAATAGAGATTAGGAGAAAGGAAGTCGACAACATAAAGTAAAAACCGCGCTGCAGTCGAATTTTGGTTTTGGCAATAATTTCCATGAAAAAAAATGTCCTGCTGATATTAGGTCTGAGTCTTAATGATGGAGCCGTTTGCTTTTAATCATTGCTGGCTTACAAATGCATGTCTGGAATGCGACCACGGGCAGGGGCTGGTGTCTGGCGGCTCCGCAGCCAGCGTTGGGGAAAGGGTAGCCACAAGATGTCCCCACCCCTCTGTGTGCCCTCAGGAATCTGAAAATAAAACTCCCGTGAAAATAAGATCAGCCGCAGCAACTTCTCCTCGCTGCAGCCAGATGCCTTTGTGGACCGTATTCTGAACGGTTAGCTTCGGAAAAGAGACCTCTGCTACCAACCCGGCAGCCAGAGGTCCTGCCCCTCAAAGACGGAGCCTCAGCGGCCAAGAATGATTTTAAATGGCTCAGGAGGATTTAGACTGATCGAGGGAGAATTTTCCTAGTTGCTGTGAATTCCTGAGCCTCTCTGTGTCTGTTCTTTTACTGCAAAATGGTAACAGTGAGGATGATCATTCCTGAGAATGATTTGAGGAGGGATAGGAAGGCTCATGGTTGCTGGAATCTGTCTTGTGCACATGAATGGGTAGGAGGTTATAGCAAAGGGTTGAAGAAACCGCCCCCTTCTGACCCCCACCTCGTCTATAAAGTGGAAAGCAGAGAAGGGCCAGGGCAGAGACGCTAAGATTCCTATTCGATCACTTTATTGTTTGAGCATGAAGGCTTAGCCCGTGAATAGTTAGAAGAGAAATCAATTTCAGACAAATGCAAAGAAGTATTGCTCTACAGAGTAGGTGAAGCAGGTATGAAATTTGTCTTCCTAAGCACCAGTGATGGTTGAAATGTAATTTAAAAACAAAAAAATTATGAAGAGAGTTTCATAGTGGGTCAATGGGTTTGGGGCACTTTCCTGATCTTTTTAGAGTGCCACCAAAGGAGAGTGTTTTCTCTGGAATGGAGCTAAGCGGACAGGCGGGGGTGGGTATGGTGGCTGACTGGTACTGTGCACTCCCACCTTCTCCTACTGTGCTGCAGTGCAGAGTCATTCTGGAATATCCAATGCTCTGGGTTCCAACAGTAGGCACCAAGGCACATGTGGAAGCTTTGGGATTTTCTTTAGGATCATTTGTCATTATCCCACGGCGGAGGCACTAAACCCAGTGTTGAGAGTCAAAGTGCAAGGCGTTCAGTTTTTTCTGGTACCCAGGGCTCGAGTGTGGCCTGACTCGTTGATGGATTTAACAGTTTACTGCTCAAGGCAGCAAGGCCTCAGAGTCGTAGCGGTCCAGGCTGGCAGGGGGCTTCCTCTCTGTCAAACAGCTTCAGCTGTGTCCTAGTTCCACAGTGGAAATTCAGTTCAGTGATTGTGCAAGCCACTTAATAAATCCATTTTTGCTTAAATTAGCCAGTTCATGCTCTGCAAGCGAGCCCTAACTGATAGAAGGGGGCCTGATTTCCTGTGTTTGCAGAGAAAATGTAGTATCGCCTGTTGTGTGTTTTAGAAAATGTAAGTATCAGTAGGTACAAACTGATGACTTCTGGAGACTTGGCGGTGACCTGAAGAATGACTTGGAGACAGGGTTTTTCAACTGTGTTTCTTAGAATTCAAGAGTTAGGTGGAGTTTTCTTGGCCATAAATATTGTAGTTTTACATGAGATTTCATTTGAAAATGAGCTGTGCTAAACTGCTCACACACACACACACACACACACACATGCACAGTAAAAACATTAAATAGACCAGGGGTATGGGGTAAGAAAAAAAACGAATGAAATTATGAAGAAATTTTCTCTATGCAACAAAAGTCCTTGAATACTTTAATTTGGCTATATTGGGCGACTCAGAAGGATTGCCTCTTAGTTTTCTTGCACTTAATGTAATGAATGTCCCGAAAGGTAGTTTTTGTGAACAGAACCCTTTTAAAAAATTTTTTAATGTTTATTTATTTTTGACAGAGAGAGACAGAGTGCAGTTGGGGGAGGGGCAGAGAGAGAAGGAGACACAGTGTCTAAAGTAGGCTTGGGCTCTGAGCTGTCTGTACAGAGCCCAATGCAGGGCTTGAACTCACAGATGGTGAGATCATGGCCTGAGCTGAAGTCGAAGGCTTTAACCAACTAAGCCACCCAGGTGCCCAGGAACTGAACCAATCTTTAAGCTAAGAAAAAAAATGCTTTTGGAGCTGAGAATTAGCCACTGGAAGGAGTATTTCCAGAAACCCTCTGGTATTGTGGAACATGGTTTTGTGATGCAAGTAGTCACTACCAATTTTCCTCTATAAGCTTGGGTTTTCATGCATGAGGTTTTCAGAAAGAAGGGAGTACACTTAGCCAAGTTTAGCCTCTTGGCTCTCAATTCACCCATAAGAAAGAATGTTCTTGTAAAAAAAAATTACCATGTAGATTCATGGTTTGTTTGTGCTCATTTTAAAAGATAAAGTTCATCAGATGTCTTCAAAATCTCTTGCTATTAGCTCTTGGGTTGAGACCCTGTAACAGATTTCTCAGACTTTGAAGAAAGCGTTTAATTAATAGACTATCTGAGGAGATTCAGGGCCTTGAACAGTCTTTTGAGGCTACATACAGACAACAAGCAGGTCAAGAAAGCATCAACGGTGGCGAATAGAAGATTTGATTGATTCTAAGGGTCGGAGCCCCCTCGTGGGCCACTGTTTACAGTATTTACACCCCCGGCCCACTTTACAGGGTCTGTCTTTGGTTAGGTCGTGACAATGAAGGGTCCTGGAGACTTGAGGTCTGCTGCTTTTGTTTCCTCCTCTACATCTGGGGTTCTGCTAACCCAGGATTGCAGGTCACCTTTTTGTAAATTTAACATAAAACAGTTTCAATACTGTAGGTGGAGCTATGGGGTTAGATAACTAGTTAGGTGACTTAAATTTCCAAAGCTGTTTCAGAAAATCAACCTGCCAG
>NC_043709.1:122127519-122129166 GCF_006229205.1 Suricata suricatta
CCATAGACTCAGGGGCTTCACAACAGAAATTTATTTTCTTATAGTTCTGGAGGCTGGAGATCTGAGATCAAGAGCTGTTTCCTTCTGAGGCTTCTCTGCTTGGCTTACAGATGTGGTATCTTCTCTTTGTGTCTTCCCATGGGCTTTCTTATACCTGTCTATGTCTTGACCCTCTCTTCTTTTTTAAATTTTTTAATTTTTTTTTTATTTTTTATTTTTGAGAGACAGAGAGAGACAGTGCAAGCAGGAGAGAATCAGAGAGAGAGGGAGACACAGAATCTGAAGCAGGCTTCAGGCTCTGAGCTAGCTGTCAGCACAGAGCCCGACACAGGGCTCGGACCCATGTACCACGAGATCATGACCTGAGCCAAAGTTGATGTCCAACCGACTGAGCCACCCAGGCACCCCTACCCTCTTTTCTTATAAGGACATCAGTTCTATTAGATGAGGGCCCAGCCTAATGACCTCATTTTAACTTAACCAACTTGTTGAAGACCCTATGTCCAAACACAGTCATATTCTGAGATAGTGGGAGTTAGAACTTCAACATATGAACTTGGTGGGGGGTGTGGGGAGAAGGGATATGATTCTGCCAATAACAGCCCCTAGTAGAGTGGTTCAGATGGACCAGAAACTAAGGACCATTATACTGTTGGCTCAGGGCTCCAAAGCAGCTTCTTTGTAGAGAGAGTGTCCACTGGTGGTCCACATAAAACATCATGTCCAGATTTTGAGGCCATTTAGTTGCAATCCCATATCCCAGAGCTAACTCAAGAAATCTGGATGGGAATTCACCAGTTGTTTTACCCAAGAAGACATATGTCTACCCTCTAGGAATGCAGAGCAGGAATCTTCATGTGTTCTTATACTCTGCCTGAAATACAAGAAGCTGCCAAAACATCTGTTTCTAGATGTCAGTGGGCAGCCCTCTAGAGGCCACTGCTAGAATGATAGTACCAAGCATGGGGGTCTACTGGAGCATATGACATCAAGCCGGCTTGCATCTCAGTATTGTTTTTAGTATTCATAGAATCGTCTTTAAAAGCTGGTGCAAAAAAAATGTGTGAGAATTCTTAAAGAAATTAGATGAACATAAAGGGTTATATTTTAAAGTCAGCTTTAAATTTTTTTTAATGCTTATTTCTTTTTGAAGGAGAGACAGAGTGTGAGCTGGGGAGGGGAAGAGGGAGAGGGAGACACAGAATCTGAAGCAGGCTCCAGACTCTGAGATGTCAACATAGAACCCAACATAAGGCTCGAATCCATGAGCTGTGAGATCATGACCTGAGCTGAAGTCAGATGCTCAACAGACTGAGCCACCCAGGTGTCCCTAAAGTCAGTTTTTAAAAAACACATTAACTTGGCAAGACACTCTTAAGTGTGCAACAAATCTCGCATTTACCAAGCAATAATGAGATAGAGTCAACATATTTTACATCGAGTTTTCACAGCAAAGGAAAACAAAAGAGACTGATAAACTAAATCCTCCTCCCCTCTCCCCCCCCCCCCGCCATACAGAGTTCAGGCAACATCTCTTGATGTCCCTCATCTCTAATTCCAACCAAACTACTGCAGCGAATATCAGAATACATCATCTGAATCCAGATACTTCCAAATCTATTCCTGGAGAGCACAGAGTAATAGCTA
>NC_043709.1:122129266-122138001 GCF_006229205.1 Suricata suricatta
AAATTAAAAAATTTAAAAAAGAAGAGAGGGTCAAGACATAGACAGGTATAAGAAAGCCCATGGGAAGACACAAAGAGAAGATACCACATCTGTAAGCCAAGCAGAGAAGCCTCAGAAGGAAACAGCTCTTGATCTCAGATCTCCAGCCTCCAGAACTATAAGAAAATAAATTTCTGTTGTGAAGCCCCTGAGTCTATGGGACTTTTTTATGGCCACCTAACAGATGGATAGGGGCTCAGGACACCTTCTCCTTCCTTGTTTTCTCATTTGAGAGGACAATCAGCCTCATGGCAATTGTCACAAACTTTACATGTGTCTTTCTCCCAGACAGGAAAATGAGGTTTGTCAAGTTTTCTGTTTATTTTGGTTTGGTTTCATTTTAGCCTCTGCAACCTTTGCTCAGTGTGTTGACTTGGTGTCTTGCTCAGCATTGCGAGCGGAAATTTAAAAACTTTTGGTAGCGATTCAACTTCTGTTACTACTTTCCTGTTTGGCATCTCCTGAGCCCCCTCCTCGAGTTTAGGAAAGGAAAGTTGACATCTAACTGATTTGACTGTATCCCATCAAGAAAAGCTCCTGATTTCATCACGCTGAGTTTGAGTTCTCGAAAATTTGGCTAATGTCGTTAAAAATGATACTCGTGCCAGCTTTTCACTTTCAGAGTTTTTCTAAGGTGTTAATTGGCTTTCAGACATCTCTGGCTACATGGCTTCCAGTAACGTAAAGCTAAATATGATCAAAATAAATCCTCCCCCTCCTCCCCCCCCACCGCCGACAAATTTTGCTCATTCCCCAGTTTTTTTTCTCCATTTATGTATTTATGCATTTATTAAGAATCTATTCAGTTTCTGGCAATGTTAAAGGTACCCGGGTGAGTTATTTAGAAAATATATGAAATCTGGTTCTTGTATTTAAGGCAATTTCAGTATAACTAAAGACACATGTCAGGACTTGAAAATAAATCAGACTACACATATGAAGCTGTGCCGACACTGGTCATGCTGCCTCCCGGTGGCACTAGCGGTCTAGTCTGCCCATGCTCCTCTCTTTGTCTGGATTCAGTCTTGGCACCACCGTATCTGTGTGGCCCCCTCCCCACTTCACTCAGACCTCTGCTCAAATGGCGCTCATCAGGGAGCACCCACCCTGCCAGTCTCTATCCGCTTACCCTGACGGATTCTTTCTCATGACACTTCTAATTGAGGACAGTGGCTCTCAAGCATTAGCAGAGAACTTGTGAACACAAATGTCTGGTATTTCCTCCTGGATGTCTGATTCAGTGGATCGGGGGGCGGGACCCGGAAATTTGCAGCTCTAGCAAGTTCCTGGGTGATGTAGCTGTTTCTGATGCTGATCCCTGAGTTAGGGCCATTGGGTGTCCTAGGGAAGATGTAGAATGAATTCACAACATAGCACCACATGAAGTCATTTTAATCAGTCCTCAGTAAGAGATGGAAAGTAGTCATTATATTTTGGCAGGAGGGTATGGACACTTGAAATGTCTGCCCTGGATAATGTCCTTAAACTAGGTATTTAATTCCAGCAGAGCTCACCAGCAGGGCCCTCACCGGAAGTCTGGGAATATGCATCCTTCCCACCATGAGCTACAGAGTGTCCTGTTCATTATGTCTGTCTCACCTTTGACTCTGTGCTCCTTCTATGTCTTATCTATCCCTGAACCAGCTTGTCATCCCCCACCTTGACACGCTCAGAAATGTAGGAAGACTCAACCATGGAAAGGTGGCTGATCTTTTCACTTGCCCACACACCCCTTTGTACACACGTCCCAGTTTCTAGAATTGAGAGATTTCCCTCACCAGTGTCCTCCCTTTGTCTGCTCCAGGGGCAGTCAGCCCCTGCCATGGCCAGTTAGCACCCAGATGTTGATATTGGTCCTGGTGTTGACAAGGCAGATGCAAGTGAATGAGGCCAATGCAGCTGGAGATTTTCCCCAGGGGAAGAAAGTTCCTTTGGAACAAGATGCTTTATGCTTTGGTTCAGCAGTTGGTTTGGTTTTGCATGATTTTGGAGTTCTGCACTTTCCTATGCTTCCATTTACCTTCATGAGAAAGGTCAAGTAATGTAGGAGCCTTTTGTAAAAGAGTTCAATTTAATAAGTACGTATTAAACACCTATGGTGCACATGGGGTTATATTAGATAGGAAAAAAGAAAACCATTCTTTTTTTATAATAGTTTATTGTCAAATTGGTTTCCATATAACACCCAGTGCTTCTCCCCACAAGTGCCCTTTTCCATGACCATCACCCCCTTCAGCCCTCAGTTCATTCTCAGTATTCCGTAGTCTCTTGTGACTTGTGTCCCTCTCTCTCTCTCCAATTCTCTTTCCCCCTTCCTCTCCCTATGGTTCTCTGTTAGGTTTCTCCTGTTAGACCTATGAGTGCAAACATATGGTTTCTGTCCTTCTCTGCCTGACTTATTTCGCTTAGCATGACACCCTCAAAGTCCATCCACTTTCCTACAAATGGCCATATTTCATTCTTTCTCATTGCCACGTAGGACTCCATTGTGTATATACCACATCTTCTTGATCCATTCGTCAGGTGATGGACATTTAGGCTCTTTCCATGTTTTGGCTATTGTTGACAGTGCTGCGATGAACACTGGGGTACATGTGCTCCTATGCATCAGCACTTCTGTATCCCATGGGTAAATCCCTAGCAGTGCTATTGCTGGGTCATAAGGGAGTTCTATGGATAGTTTTTTTGAGGAACCTCCACACTGTTTTCCAGAGCAGCGGCACCAGCTTACATTCCCACCCACAGTGTAGGAGGGGGCCCGTCTCTCCACACCCTCGCCAGCAAAAGAAAACCATTCTTTTAGCAAATACTTACTGAGTTCCTACATAAGCACTGTCTGGTGCAATCATCAAAAAAGCCACAGCCCTCTGATCTTCTGGAGCTTCCATTCTATTGGTTGAGGCAGATGATAAGCAAATAAAATATACAATAGATGGTATACATGCTATGGAGAAAAGTAAAATAGGGGCATGGGTACAGGGGTGCTGATGAGAGGAAGGCATGAGAGCTGCTGCTTGAAAAAATGACAGGTAGAGTGTCATTTGTGCCATGACCTGGAGCGTGTGAAGATGTAAGCCACCCAGATAGCTGAGGGAGGAGAATTCCAGGTTGAGGGGACGGCCAGCGCATAGGATCCAAGCAAGAGCATGCCTGCAGTCTTCAAGGAACAGCAAGGAGAGCCACTGTGGCAAGACAGGAGGAGGGATTGAGGTAGGAAAAGCAGTGGGGACTGGATAATGTAGGCCTTTTGCAACATGCAAAGCTTTGGCTACACTGGCCATATCAGAATGGAAATGGCTGTATTACAGAATTAGGAGCAGTGGTTTTGCTTCACTTTTAAAGATTGGCTCTGGATACTGGGTTTGGAACAGACTCAAGGGGACCTGGGCAGAGTTGGGAGACCAATTTGAAGTCTTGCTTCGATCTAGGGAGATGAGAGTGTTCGCAGAGGAAGCGGTGAGAAGACTTTGGATTCTGCAGGTGTTTTGACATTAGAATAAGATGGTTTTCTGCCATACAAGTTTGCGTTCTAATGGGGGAGGCACACGGGTAAGAACGCACGGATGCAAACGCCATCACAGTAGCTAAAACTTGCTAAGTGCTTATTCTGTGCCAATGAACACTTTCTCTATGCCAGGCCGCATCTAATAGGCTGAGCAGCAAAGCCAGGATTTGAACCCCGGCAGTCGGTCTCCACATGATAAACTACTATACTCTGCCCTACCGTATTATACTGAAAAGAGAAAGAAAGGAATTCCAATTTTGATAACTTGGGAAGGTTTTAATGAAAGATAGCATTTGAATCGGACTTGAGTGATGAAGAGAATTCGTCTGTTTGGAAAAAGGACGGTTATTTCTTGAGGGCAGTAACCCAGAATAATAGATGCCATGCACTGAACACTTGAACTTCCTCTACAAGCTGGGTAGGAGCCATATTGGATCACTTCTGTCTACAGTATTCAGCCCTGGCCCCTGCCATTCACACCTGTAGCTACAGTGTCCCCTCCCCCTCAAAAAAGGGCACTGAGTGTCACAGAAGCAGCTGGTGTAGCGGTTAGAGCCACCTCATCCATACTCTGTTACGTACCTGGCACATGATGTTGAGCAGGTTATTCAAGCTCTGAGCCCCTTCCTTAAATACCTACCCCTAGAATAATTGTAAAGAACAACGGAGGTCAAATAAATAATGGTTTTATTGTGGTGCCTGGCTCATAGGAATTACTCTATCAGCTGACTGATGTTCATAATGATGACCTGAGTCATACATTCAAATATTAATTACATTTTGCTTTTCTCAGGTTAGACATTATGGATTCCATTTAGAAATACTTACATCAAAATGGTGAAACATCAAAGCATTTCCTGTTGGAGAGTTATTAACCCTAACTTTATTTCTCCACAAAGTTAATGAAAGAGATCGCCACAACTTTTCCCCAATCCACAAGAAATGCCCCCTCATTGCTCTTTCATGTTATATCTTGCTTGCTCGGTTAGGAGTTATTTTACAGTAATTACATTTTAGGCTGGCTGCTTTCTGCCAATCTTCTACTTGTGTCAGTCATGTACCTTTTTCTTTCTTTTTTCTTTTCAGCTTTATTAAAGTAGAGTTGAAAAGCCAAATTGTAAATTATTTAATGTATATATCATGATACTTTGACACACATATAGATTGTGAAAGGATTCCCCCATCTGAGTAATTAGTACATCTTTCACACCATTTAAGTATCTCTTTGTGGGTGCGAGAACATTTAATCTGTACCTCTTAGCAAATTTCAGTTGTACAAGACAGTGTTAACTGTAGTCACCATGTTATGCATTAAATCCTGAGACCTTATATATCTTATAGCTGAAAGTCCATACCTTTCCGTCAATCCTTCCCTATTTCCCTCATTCCCAACCCCCCGAAACCAGTTTCTACTATGTTTTTATGAATTTGTCTTTTGCTGTTTGGCTCATTTTAGTTAGCATAATGTCCTCAAGATCCATCCATGTTGTTGCAAGTGACAGAATTTCCTTCCTTTTTTTTTAAATGGCAAAGAAATATTCCATTGAGTCACATGCCTTTAAATTAACTTTAGTCTATATTGTTTCTGGAATTCACCTTGCTACCCTTATTTGTGATGCTCCCTCCCTATTTCTGACTGTTAGACATCATCTCTAAATTTGAATCTCCCTTCGTGTTCCATCATTCTTCTGGAACCATCTCTTTCAGGTCCTCTGTTCCTCACTTCTAAGGGTGTGACCCACTTCTCCCAGCAGGGAAAGAGCTGGTGTGAAGTTGAATGTAGATAGTATTTCAGAAAGAATCCAGAACATGTAGAAGTCATGTTTGCAAGGAGATTCTTAGATTGAGACCATAGGGAGATTATAGCAACATGGCAAAGGTAAAGAAATGTAGAATACGAACAGTTCCCTTCTTCCTACAAACACATAGAAGCATAGGATAAAATATAATAACAACAGAAAATTAATACATGGCTGAGTTTGAAATAAAGGAAAGGAAATCCCCATGCCCCAGAAGTGAAGAAGAGTATCAAAGTAGAAATGACAGTGAGCACAGGTATTTCAGAAGTAAGTATTGGTCTCAGGCATTTGGGTAGGACTCTGATATTTACATAGCAATAGGAAAATGAACAGAAAAATACACTATGGCCCCTGCAAAAATAGACTAGAGGTTCAGATAAGTGGGCATTTGATAAAATGGAGTGGGGATAGGAAAAGGCCTTACTTGCAGCCCAGGAAAACAACAATGAAATTTAGCCTCTGACCTGAACACTGGGTGAGAAATAAAGAGTTGTTTCTGGGAGAAACAAAAGCACTAGACATGAAGGAGCCTGAACTTATAATATTGGCATTTGGAGAAAATCTCCAAGTGTATCAGTCAGCATAGTCTAGGTAATGCTGCAGTAACAGACAGTCCCCAAATGTCAGTGGCACTTAGGACAACCAATAGTCTATACCTTGCTCAAACTGCCTGTCCACTGCAGACTGATAGAGGCCTCCACCTATCAAAGCCCCTCAAGGACCCATGCTGATAGAGGTTCCTTTTCAGTGCATCAGTAAAGGAGGAGAGGGGAGCATGCCAAGTCCTGTCCTGGCTCTCCAAGCTTCTGCACACAGTGGTAGTTCAGTTAAAAGTCAGCACAACACCGTGCTCAACTTCAAAAGGGACAAAGCAGGTGAAAGCCAACAATGTGCCTAGAGAAGAAGTATAATATTTGCGGGACAATACCAGTGACAACCACGGCAAACCTATAAATTCATGTAGAAATTATCAGGACCACTGGAATCCCCAAAGCAGGTGTTCAACTAGGAGAGAAATAATCAACCAGAATATAAATATTAGAAACTCTCACCATCTGAAGAGAGATTAAAAAGAAAAGAAAGAAAGAAAAAGGAAACATCAAGGGTAATTTAGAGGCAGCAAGAACCAGCCAAAGACATCTATGTCTAATAGGAATTCCACAAGAAAAATAATTGGGGGATGACAATAGTAGAAGATAGAACAAATGAGAATTTTTATAAAATTGATGACAGACCTGAGCCTTAAAGTTGAAACACTACACAAAATCCCAAGCAAAATTTAGAGGGGGAAAATCCACACATAGGCCCGCTGTCAGGAAACTTCAAAACATCGAATGTCGAAAGAAAATCTTTAAAACAGCCAGAGAGTAAGGTTATCTAAGCAGGTTATCTAAGAAGAAAAGAGAACTTGACAGCAGCATACTTTTAGAAGTCAAGAAGTCTGAAAACAATGGAATAATATCTTCAAAATCCTGGGGGAAAGATCACTTTCAACCAATATTTCTTTAACTGGCAAAATTTTCACGTAAGGGTGAGGGCAAAAGGAAGACATGTTCAAATAAAATGAAGAGAATTTACAAAACTCTGGCTAAAAGAACTAGTAGCATAGTATGAAATGAATCACAACCAAGTGATTTATTACAGGTATGCATGGCCATTTCAGTATTTGAGAGTCAATCAATATAATGTACTATATCAATAGGCTAAAGAAGAAAAATCATCTGATCATACTGATTGACACAGAAAAAGCATTTGGAAAAAATCTAGTACCCATTCATTATCTAAAAAAATAAACCAGAACTCTCAGCAAGCAAGCTAGGAGTAGAGGAAAACTATCTCACCTCATAAAGATTGTCTATAAAAAATGTGCAGGTAACATCATACTTAATGATAAAAGACTGAATGTTTTCCCTCTAGGATTGGGAATCCAATGTCACCTCTCTTACTCAACATTATTTTGGAAGTTCCAGCCAGGGCAACAGACAAGAAAAAAAAAAATACAAGCCATTTGACTCAGAAAGGAGAAATAAAACTGCCTCTATTTCCAGATGACATTATCTATTAGAAAATCCGAAAGAATGTACAAAGAAAAAAAAAACCAGATAAAACACCTCATAGAAGTAAGTGAGTTAGCAAGGTCACAGCATACAAGATCAACACACAAAATCAATTGCATTTATGTGTTCTAACAGCAAACAAATGGAAGGCAAAATGAAAAACACAATACCTCTTACAACTGCTCCAGAGAAAATGAAACACTTAGTTACAAATCCTGTAAAAGATGTATGCTGAAAATCTGCATGCTAAGCATTGCAGTATATTGATGAGAGAAACCAAAGATGTAATAGTCCAAGAGACATACTGCTTTCATGGATTGGAAGACTCAGTTCTCCCCCCTAAATTGAGCTCTTGGTTTAAAACAATTTCTATCAAAACCACAGCAAGATTTTTCTTTCTTTAGCAGATTCTAACAAACTATCTTAAAATTCGTATGGAACCACAAAAGACCCCGAGTAGCCAAGGTAATATTGAAGAAGAAAACCAAAACTGGAGACATCACAATCCCAGACTTTAGCCTCTACTACAAAGCTGTCATCATCAAGACAGTATGGTATTGGCACAAAAACAGACACATGGACCAATGGAATAGAATAGAGAGCCCAGAACTGGACCTGCAAGTGTATGGCCAATTAATCTTTGATAAAACAGGGAAGAGTGTCTAATGGAAAAAAGACAGCCTCTTCAATAGGTGGTGTTGGGAGAGCTGGACAGCAACATGTAGAAGAATGAAATTAGACCACTTTCTGACACCATTCACAAAAATAAACTCAAAATGGATAAAAGACCTGAATGTGAGACAGAAAATCATAAAAAACCGTAGAGGAGAAAGCAGGAAATAACCTCCTTGACCTCAATCACAGCAATTTCCTACTGGACACATTCCCAAAGGCCAGGGAATCAAGAACAAAAATGAACTATTGGGACCTCATCAAAATAAAAAGCTTCTGCAATGCAAAGGAAACGATCAAAAAAACTAGTAGGCAACCGACAGAATGGGAAAAGATAGTGGCAAATGGCATATCAGATAAAGGGCTAGTATCCAAAATCTACAAGGAACTCACCAAACTCCATACCCAAAAAATGAATAATCCAGTGAATAAATGGGCAGAAGACCTGAATAGACACTTCTCCAAAAAGGACATCCAGATGGCCAACAGGCACATGAAATGATGCTCACCATCACTCATCATCAGGGAAATACAAATCAAAACCACACTGAGATACCACCTCACACCATTCAGAGTGGCTAAAATGAACAAATCAAGAGACTATAGATGCTGGTAAGGATGTGGAGAAACGGGCACCCTCCTACACTGCTGATGGGAATGTAA
>NC_043709.1:122138101-122155427 GCF_006229205.1 Suricata suricatta
AGAGAATCCAGAAATCCACCCACACAATTATGCCCAACTGGTATTGACCACATTGTAGAAGCAATTCAATGGAGGAGAGAGAGGTTTTCCAACAGATCGTCCTGGAACAATAGGACATGCAGAGGCCAAACCCAGGACTTTAACCTAAGTCTTGCACCTTATACAAAAATTGACTTGAAATGGATCATGGACTTAAATGTAAAATGTAAAATTATGAAACCTTTAGGAAAAAGAGGAAAGATTATTCAGAACTTGAAGGTTTGTGAAGAGTTGTTAGTCATCATGCCAAAAGCGTGATCCATGAAAGTAGAAGTTGATAACATTGGCCGCCTCCTACAAAGGCCCTGTCAAGGGATGAAAAGACAAGCTATATGCAGGGAGAAAAATCTCTGTCATCACACAACCGAGAGAGGACTGGTATCTAGTATATAGAAAAAGTTCTTGAAACTCAGTAGCAAAAAAAATCAAACAATCCAATTGGAAAATCGACCAAATAAATCAAGAAGAGACATTTCCCTGAACTAGATGTACAGATAGTAAATAAGCAGAGGAAAATATGTTCATTATTTGCCTTTTGGAAAACACAGACTCAAACTGCAGTGAAATATCACCGCACACACACAGAGTGGTTAAGATGATAAATAAGAATGCAGAGAAACTGGGGTCACTCATACACTGCTGGTGGGGAGGTAAGAGGGTACAACCACTCTGGAAAACAGTCTTACCGTTCATTTTAAAATGAAGAATGGACTTACCAGATGACCCAGCAATTGTACTCTGCAGCATTTATCTGAGGAGTATGAAACCTTAATGTTCACCCAGAAACTTGTACAGGAATGCTCCCAGCAGTTCTGTCTGGAAAGGCCAGAAGCTGGAAACTACCCAAGCATCCTTCGCGGGTACCCACTTAAACAAATGCAGTACATCCACGTCGTGGAATTCTGCAATGATCAGGGACTTGCTACTGACAGGCACAACTTGGTTGCACCTAAGGAAATTATGCAGAGTAAAAAAAAAAAAAAGTCCCAAACTCTAAAGGTACTATTCCATTTGTATAAAACGCCATATAGATAAAAATATAAAAATGGAGAACAGATTGGCAGTTGCTGGGGATTATGTATTGGGGTGGGGGGTGACTGTGAAGAGGTGGCACGGGAGAGCCTTGTTGGGATGACACAGTTACATAGCACTGTTAGGTGGTAGTTACATGCAGGGCAATTTTACCGGACAGTACACACACGCGCGCACATACACACACACACTCATTAGTGCACGTATAGAGCCGAGTAAGCTCTGTGGGCTGTCCCAGTTTCAACGACCTGGTTTTGTTATTGTCTATAGTTACACAAAACATCAACATTGTTGGATGCAGGGTGAAGGTGCATGCGACCTCCCTGTATATTTTTTTTTTTTGCAGCTTTCTGTAATTATTTCAATACGAAGAACAACAAAAAGATATATATTTTGCTGAGAAGTGTAATAAACCAAGGAGGAGGAGGTGGAGTGTATGCAGTGAGGTTGAGGAAACAAACTAGTGAGCGTGGGTTTTTTTTTGTTGTTTTTTGGGGTTTTTTTGGGTGAAATCTAAATAAGCATCAGTCATAATGAATCATTTAAGGGAGTTAAGAACAAGGTAAAATAAAAGTACCAGCTAGAAACACGATGAGTCTAGGGAGGGTGGTGGGAATAGAAGCGTTCTAAACCCTCTTATTGTCTGGGGAGGGGGATAGAAAACCACACATTTGAAATATCTTTATGATAAAGAGGTAGAATGGTATCTAAAGCAACCCAAGTTGTTTTATTTCATACTAAAATCATTCACCGAACACCTGTTCTGTGTCTGGAAACCTACTGACATCACCAACTGCTGTCATAGTCCTGAAGGAAGGCAGTGTTATCCACTTTCCATTGATGGAGGCAACTGGCTCCTTGGGAGTGAATTACATATGAACAGTCATAGCGGTAAGGGGTGAGGCCAGCGTTTGAACCCAGGCTAGCTGACACCGTAAGCCTATGTTCTCTTAATTCCACTCTGCCCTGCTCTGCACAATGAATATTGAAATAGACTGACTTTCTAAAAAGAATGCCTGCAGTGTGTTTTGAAGGTGAAATATTTTTACCTTACCTGGATTAAAAGAGGAATCATTTCCAAACTGTGGACAAAACAGAAGGCTTTTGTCTTAGCCTTTGCATTTCCTCGCCCAGCCTATGGGCAAAATTCTCCGCAAAACAGAAAGCTTTCATATCTTGCCTTTTCCTTTGTCGGCTCTGAACTGTCACTGTGAAGCCGCCTATCACGGGAGCTCATTCAACTAGTTGTGTGACCTGGGAGAATGAAGGGCAGCGGTTAACATTCAAGATCACTGTTTTCTTAGGAAAGAAAGCATGGGCTTAGAAGTAATTTTTTTTTCATTTTATCCTATACAGATGAGAAGAGGGGAGTAATATTTTCAAGATGGAGGAAAACACCAGTCTCTCCAACTATTAGTTAATTTCCCATCTGTAAATCTTGTTTCTGTTTCTCTTGATGCTAAAATGGTCTCAAAGCCCAACTATGCCCTGACACATTCTTATCCACACATATTCACAGAGCTTGTAGCGAGAACACACGTACACATTGATGATAATAGGTGTTAGAGTTTTGCTGCTCATGTCTGTTGGCAGATTTGAATAAAAGGAATCTGAGGACTTGTCTCTGATCTCTCAGGCTTTTTCTCCTTCTTTCAGCCAGAAATAAATGACTAGAGCTCTCCATTTTATAGGATTGAAAAGAAGGAGCACTTTTATCTTTACTTGAAACATTGTGCAGCAGAAGCTTCTATTTACTGGCTCATAAAAGATTTTATGCCTCATCTGTTGTACTTAGGATGACTTTAGCGGATGTTCTAGAAAAAGATTTGAAATGCACTGCCTCCTGAAGTTAGAATTATAATCAGGTGTATGACGGAACAATCCAACTTTCCTTAATGTGTACAGATTTCTCCATTGGCAGGAAGTATTGAAGTAAGCCCAGATAGAGCATTAAGCAAAATGTAGCCTGAAACTCTAACAACATGTGTGATTGCCCACTGCTCTGTGTGCAGACTTTAGAACGTGTTTGCCCAGCTTTTACAATAGTTTCATCTGATGAAACAACAGAAGCACCTGTCACGGGGCTGAGCTCACAGCCTTCTATAAAAGCACTGGAGACATTCTGATCTCGGCGTTACCATCCCAGCTCTGTCATGGAATAACTCAGAGACCCTTGGCTAATCTCTTATACGTCCTAGACCTCAGTTTCTTCATCCATAAAATCGTGACCCATTTCCCAGGAGCCCTGGGAGGAAGATCCAGCACTAGAAGAATGGTTGTAAAGAGCAGAATGCCTCCCAGAAATTCTTGGTGATGGTAAAGTAAGGGCCATTGGTTTATTTCATGCTCTTGATAAAGCGGAGATAGCTATTCTTTTACCAAAGAAAAACCAGAAGAAAGAATTCAGGGGCACCTGGGTGGTTCAGTTGGGTGAGCGTCCGGCTTCAGCTCAGGTCATGATCTCGTGGTTTGTGGGTTCGAGCCCTGCTGGATGTGCGGAGATCTAGCTCAGAGCCTGGAGCCTGCTTCGGATTCTGTGTCTCCCTCTCTCGCTGACCCTCCGCTGCTCATGCTGTCTCTCTCTCTTTCTCAAAAATAAATAAAACCTTAGAAAAAAAATTAAAAAAAAAAAAAAAGAAAGAAAGTATTCAGCAGAGGGCAGGCAGTTATGGCCTGGAATTCTTCATGCCCAGCCCCTTTTTGGAGTTCGTGCTTTTCCAATGGGTCAACCTTCAGCGCAGCCTTTAACATCACTCACCATTAATGTACTCTGGGTTGTGAATAGTGGCCAGGCAGCTGACCTTAACCAGGAAGACCTATAAAAGTGGCTCCACTGAACATTGGTTTATCTTGCTTCTTTTTAAAAAAAATTTTTAATGTTTATTTATTTTGAGAGCATGAGAGAGACAGGGTGAGCGAGCATGTGCACAAGAGCAGGGGAGATACAGAGAGAGAGAGAGAGAGAGAGAGAGAGAGAGAGAATCCCAAGCAGGCTCTATGCTGACAGAGTTGACTGTGGAGCTTAAAATCATGAACCATAAGATCATGAGCTGAGCTGAAACCAAGAGCCAAATGCTTAACTGACTTAGCCACCCAAGTGCCCCAATTTATCTTGCTCTTAACAAAAGGTAAAAAGGTTATTTCTGAAAATTTTGTTCAAGACCCAAAATTGTCAATGACTGGCCATCATAATATTTGTTTCTCAATGTTTTGATTGGATAGGGCTCATTGGGGTCAAAATAGTTATTATTACTCCTATACATTAATCTTGAGAAGTCATAGAACATGTAAAGTGTAGACTCGGAAGCCAGACTGCCCAGAATTATACACCAGCTCTATCACCTACCACAATGTGAGGTGGCTCATTTTCCCAGCTACTCTCTGCCACAGTTTCCTCATCTATAAATGGGTATAAAAGTAGAACCTACTTCATAGTGTTGAAAGAATTAAAGTGGTTAATTTTTGTTAACTGCTCAGTATCGTACCAGAATTATAGTAATAATTGTCACTATTAAGCATTTCATAAAGCCACTGTGGGAAAATTCATCATGAGCTACTGGCCCACTTCTTTTTTTTTTAATGTTTTACTTATTTTTAAGAGAGAGCGTGCGAGGGGAATGGGGGTGGGACAGGGAGGGAGTGGGACAGAAGATCCGAAGCACGCTCTTTGCTGAAAGCAGCAAGCCTGATGTGGGGCTCAAACCCATGAACTGTGAGATCAGGACCTAAACCAAAGACGGACATTCAACCAACTGAGCCATCCGGGTGCCCCATATTGTCCCACTTTCAAAATGTACCTAGACCCTGCCACTTCTTACCTCTGTCATTCCTAATCCGCCACCACCACTTGGTAGGACTACTCCAGTAGCTTCCTCCTGCTCTCCCTACTTCCCTCTTGCCACCAAGAGTCTCCGTAGAGCAGCCTGAGTGGTTACTCCAACTCTTAAGTCAGAGTCCAGCACGCTTCTGTCCCAAGTGCTGCAAGACCCATCATTTCATTCAAAGTACAAGGTCGTCCACCATCTGGTAAGTAAGTATAAGCCCATCTACCATCTGGCCTCGCCTCCTGCCACCCTTCCCACACACCCTCTTGGGTGCGGGGTGGCAGGAGGTCCAACTATTGACATCTTGGTAGTTGCCTTCACATCCTAGCTTACTGCTTCTCAAATCCTTTTTTACTTTCTGTTCCCTTTGCCTGAAACGTTCTCCTAGACATCTGTGAGAAGGGTGGCTTCTCCTTTATGCGGAATGACAATTCACATGTCATCTTATCTGAAGTGGGCGTCTCTGGCCACCCTTTCTGAAATATCTTTTCCTTTCCTTCTATATTTACCCTTATCTGCTTTATTTCTCTAGAGCGGATTCATTACCGCTGGACGTAGTATATGATCATTTGTTTATTGACATAGCTTTGTCTCTCCTTGACCAGCATAAAAGAACAGGTGTCTTATTTTTGGCCACTGCAGCTTTACATGCTCCTGATACGGCGCCTGCATATAGTAGATGCTCCATAAATCTATGTTGAAGAATTACTGAACTGGAGTGGATGATAACAGTAGTTTATGTTAGACTGGCCATGCGCTTTTACATACACTCTCATTAAATCCCATGAAGTAGGAAGCCTGGAGGGCAAATTTCTTTTCTTGCACTTACACCTATAATGAATGGGTCAAATCTCAAAAAAGACTTCTATAGTGATGGACAGCAGATCAGTGTTTGCTTCGGCAATGGCAAGGATTACCAGGGCGTAAAAGAGCATTGGGACTTAAGCAGATCTTCATGATTGTCACTGCAGTATATGCATATATCAAAGCTTACCAATTTCTACAGCTTATTTGTTTTTTTAAGCTTATTTATTTTGAGAGAAAGAGAGAGCACTTGTATGTATAGGGAAGGGGCAGAGAAGAGAGAAGGACAGAGAAAGAGTGGAGAGAGAGAATCCCAAGCAGACTCCACATTGTTGGTGCAGAGCCCAAGGGTGGGGCTCAAACTCACGAACCATGAGATCATGACCTGAGCTGAAATGAAGAGTCAGCCAGTTAACCAACTGAGCCACCCAGGCGCCCCTCAAATTTCTACATTTTAAATACGTATGTTATATTGTGTGTTATTTTACCTCAATAAAGCATTCTAAAAAATTTATTAGGTGACCTACCCAAGGTCACACAACATTTTTCTGTTCAGCTTAACTAGACCCACTTGGATAGAATCCTGGTGTGTTCTTCCGGTTCCCCTGCCTTGCCTGCCAGGTGATGAATGAGCCTTGGGTCTTTAACAGTAACAATGCCGATTTGTTCCAACATTATGTTTGCCTCTGTGTTGAAAAAGGAACTTTGATTTTACAGTTCGGAGGTATTACCCATCACTTATGTAAGTTTCCATCCCCTAAATTCAGTAAAACTCAAATCAGCAAAAATAATTGGATAATATTTGAAGACTCATTGGTTTATAGAACTTTTAGAAAAACAAACTGAGGGGCGCCTCGGTGGCTCAGTCGGTTAAGCATCAGACTTCGGCTCAGGTCCTGATCTCACGGTTTGTGGGTTCGAGCCCCGCTTCGGGCTCTGTGCTGACAGCTAGCTCAGAGCCTGAAGCCTGTTTCGGATTCTGTATCTCTCTCTCTCTCTGACCCTCTCCTGCTCATGCTGTCTCTCTCAAAAATAAATAAAACATTAAAAAACATTAAAAAATAAATTAGAAAAGCGAACTGAAACAATGAAATGATCTAACCGAGGCCATCGAGAGCAGCTGCTTTGGCACAGGAATTAGAAACTGGATAACCCCGGATTTTGTTTTCAACATAAAAGCCACATTTCCTTCCATTTTATATTGGCAGATTATCACTTTTTTTTCCCACAAACTACCAAGATTATCCATTTCTCAAAGTCCTTTGTGCATGTTGCCGTTTTCTGTCTTCTGAATGAGGTGCTCTGAATGTCTTCTGGCACTTGTCTTCAGGACTCACTGCCAGGCTCTTTTTTGGTTTGTTTTTCAATATACCAGGTACGAGGGCACCACCTATAGAAGACAATCCTGGTAGAACTGAAGTTAGTAAATATATCAGTAAAATGTACTTGTCAAGTTAGGGCTGACATTCTACCTGTTGTGGTCAAATGGGCCACACCTTAACTGATAAATCTGTTTTTGACAAAACAATTGCTCTCAAATTGATCAATATTTGTCCATTCAAATGAACCCTTTTTAAAAAAAAAATCCTGCCATGTGCTAGTGACTACCTGCTTAATGTTGATCGACACAGAGGGGCACAAAGATTGGTCAGCCTAACATTCAGGTACACGGAATAGAATAAATATGTGAGTATTTTGTGATGCAAGGGAAGCATACTATTTTTGAGATCCTTAAGACTGTTTTTTTTTGTTTTGAGTTATTACTGAACCTTTACCTTTTAGCTTTTAAATGCATCGGTTTATTCCCTTTATTGCACTTATATTCCCAATCCTTGGAATAATAATTTACAATTGTGAATTGAAGCACATTTGGATACTAACTGCTGTTTACAGACTGTGCTTGGTGAATCCTTTCATAATGCTAATAAATAATTACTCCTTGGTTTATCTATGGTGAGAAGCTGTATATACATGCATATGTATGTGTGTGAATATCTGTATACACACATACACATACATACATGCACATATATGATTTGCTTGAAAATATATATTTTCCTTTTGATTTGCAAGCATCACTAATCGTAGGAAAGCTGATTCTCATAGAGAAAGAAAATAATGGAAAATTTAAACTCCAGTGTGGTTTTATTTTCCATTTGCAACATGTCTCACATCTAAACAGACACGACTATGTTTTTATGAGTCAAGCTGCGAACACTGAAAAATTTTAGATTTTCTTTGGAATTCAGAGACTAGATGCTATCAGTAGGAAGTTGCTGATGGAAATTGATGCTTTTGCTTCCGGCCAAGCTTACCATGGAGATCATGGAAGGAGCATCCAACCCCTGCACAGAGTGTGCCTTATAAAACCAGAGAAGCTACCAGAGTGGGTGGATCTCTCCTATCTGCAAAGGAGCAAGCCCTCGCCAGATTGCTACATATCACTGTGCCCGAAATTTGTTTGTGTCTGCAGAATTCTCAAAGAAAGATCTTGTGCAATTTTTTTTTTGTTTATGACAATTTTCCATTCAGATTGGAAGAATACCACAAAAATATTTGGGCAAGGAAATCTGAACCTTCTAAAAATATTTGTTATTACTGATGACATTTGAGCCGTGTCTCATCTGACCAGCTTGTCAGTCTTCAGCAACGATTTGGGACTATTTTGAGGCTGGATTACCCAGTGCTTTAGCTTAAGCTCCCCGTATCTTAACAAAATCCCTTCCCAGCTACTGCTGCACTGTGACAAAATGACCGGAAAGAGTCATCTATAAGCACTGTCTCCAGGTCCTCTCCTTTGATTTCTCTTGAACCTGCCCATGCAGACCTTCAGTTCCACCGGTCTCTAGAAACAGTTTTGGTCAAGGTCACCAGAGACCCCCCCCCTCCACATGTTAATGAGCCCTCCTTTTACTTGACTTGTCAGTGCCTGACATGCTAGGTCACTTCCTGTCCTTAAGACATGTGCTTCTCCTGGTTTCCTAGACACCTCTCACTCAGCAGTCTTCCTACCTCACTTCCTGCCTCTCTTAAGTCTTCTTTTTGGTTCCTTCTCATTTTCCCACCCATAAGCATTGGCCTCAGCCCCCAGACTCCATCTGTTCTCAATTGTACTAGTGCCTTGGGTGATTTGTCCTGGTCCCATGGTGCCAAATGTCACCTGTCTGGTTAACTTTGTCAGCTTGGGCTGCCATAATAAAATACTATAGGCTTGGTGGCTTAAACAATGGAAATTTCTTTTCTCGCAGTTCTGGAAGCTTGAGAGTCCAAATCTTCCTGGCTTGCAGGTGACCACCTTCTCTCTGTGTCGCCACATGGCCCTTCCTTGGTGCCTATGCATGGAGAAAGAAAGAGGGCAAGCTTTCCAGTGTCTCCTCTTATAAGGGTGCTGGTCCCACCTTTATGTCCTCATATAAGCCTTATCCCCTTCCAAAGGGCCCACCTCCAAATACTATCACATTGGAGGTTGCAACCACAACGTATGAGTTGGGGGGACATAAATATTCAATCCATAACAATGGATAATGACCCCTCCAGCTCAGATCTCTCCCCTGAAGTCAAGATAAATAGTTCACATCACCTACTTGACATCTACCCCTTAACGGACTCCAAATTGAACATCTAGTTCCTCCTCAACAAAACTGAGTCCTTCCAGCATCTTCCCCATCTCAGTAAATTGCAGCCCCCTCCTGCTGGTTGCTCGTGCCAAAACCTTGCCCTTTACCTTGACTCCTCCTTTGATCTCATTTCACACCTAATCTGTCAGGAAATCCTATTCACCCTACGTGGAAAATCTATCCAGATATCTGATCACTGCTCACCATCTCTAGTACTCTGCCCAGGTCCAAAGCACCACACTTTCTCTCCTGGCTTATTGCCTTAAATTCCAGTGGTCTCCTGATGTAAATTCTGGTGGTCAGTTCTCAACACAGTGGCTCTGGTAAATAAATCTCATTTCTGCCACATGTCTGCTTACAGCCCTCTGTTGGGTTCCCAGCTCACAGAGAGTGCAAGGGTCCACACGGCCTGGCCTGACCGCTTGCTTCCTTCCTCATCTCCCATCCTATTCCCCGCCCCACACATTTTCCTCCAAACATGCTGGCCCCTTGCTGTTCCTGGAACACACCAGGTGTGCTCCTGCCTCCTGGGAACTTGCTGTTCCCTCTGCCTGGATTGTTCTCTGCCCACATACCTGCAAGACCGGCTCCCACCTTTCTTTCAAATATCTTCGCAGCGGGTCATTCCAACTCCTGTGAATAAAATAGCAATCCACCCACTCCCACCCCACTGCTCTCTGCCCCCCACACCCTGTTTTGCTTGGTTCCCTATTATTTGGCACACTCTACACATTCCTGTCTGTGAGCTTATTGTCTCTCATACACCAGTCGAAGCTTGGACCTCGGAGCTTTCTGCTCTATCCCCAACCTTCAGAAAACACTGTGGCAGGTACTTAGTAAATATTTCTAGAATGAATGAAATCTGTCTTTTTTTTAATAAAATGTTTATTTATTTTTGAGAGAGAGAGAGAGAGAGCAGGGGAAGGGCAGAGAGAGAGAGAGAGAGAGAGAGAGAGAGAGAGAGAGAGAGAATCCCAAGCAGGCTCAGCGCTGTCAGCACAGAGCAGGACACAGGGCTTGAACCCATGAACCACGAGATCATGACCTGAGCCAAAATCACGAGTCGGATGCTTAACCAACTGAGCCACCCAGGCACCCCTGAAATCTCTCTTTTATGCCACTAATTCTGCTGAAGTGGATGCAGCACTCCTACTCTGTGCATGTAAAATGACCCTGAGCTTCATGAATGCTCTCTATTCCTAAAGCTTTCATTTAAGGATCGATCTGCCTAGCCTTTAGTTGTTCTAACGTGGCTAGGCCCACTCTGCAGGTGGAATTACTTGTGGTGTGGAAAAGGGACAAAGTCCACTATTCTCCTCTTTGTCATGCTTCTTTTAAAGCATAATGTGTATATATCAGTGGATCTGCTGTTATAGAAAATAAAGCCAAAAGAATGCCCGGATGCCTACAAGTGACAGTCATTTGAGTTGGGTCTTATTTCTCCAGGTTTCTGCTAGCGAGGGATAGGTGCTCGGTGTGTCCAGTGCATGTTTTGATGAGGGCAGCCCGTGACAACGACGTGGCTGGATTGGTCCTTAGCTCATCAAGCAGGTGCAGGTATACCTTCCTGATGCCTTCAGCAGGAATGTCACAATTGTCATTTTGATCTTGACACATTTGGCCAGGGGTGGGTGGGCTCTTACCTATGAAAGTGGGGGGAGTGGAGAGACAGGTTATTTATGGTGGATCTGGAGGCAGGGATGATGTTTTACAGGCAGTGATAAAGGAGAGCAGGGGACATGGCTCTGAGCAGGGACTCTTTTGTCATTGCGGCCTGTCCCCACCCACCACTCCCTCAGCCACCTTAGCCACCCTCAGACATTTGTTCTTTATTGTGATCTCGGGGTAGAGAACAGAAGCTGCTCTTAAAAGGCAGCATGGGAACTTCAAAGGGCAATGGGGAGAAGAAAATAGCCATGTGTGATGTCTCCTGTGTGCCCCTTCAGAAAGTACCAGAAGGGAACAGAAGGTAAAGGTACAATAAAAAGTCTTCTGGGATCTTTTGAGGGTGATTCGAAAGGTCAGTTGTGGGGCCCACTCCTGGAGATCATTGTCTTGGCTCCTAGCACCCTGAGCCACTCCTTCCTTGGAGTCCCTGCGTACTGGGGGGTCGGGTAGTGTCGGGGATGGGGTGGGGGGGAGTGTGGCCTCATCTTGTTACCCCTGCGCACCTGGAATTCCCCCAGCAGCAACTCTGTCTTTTTCCACTTCCTCTTTTTTTTTTAATTTTTTTAATGTTTTATTTATTTTTGATACAGAGAGAGACAGAGCATGAGAGGGGGAGGGGCAGAGAGAGAAGGAGACACAGAACCGAAAGCAGGCTCCAGGCTCTGAGCTAGCTGTCAGCACAGAGCCTGATGCGGGGCTCGAACCCACGAACGTGAGATCTGACCTGAGCTGAAGCCGGAGGTTTAACCGACTGAGCCACCCAGGCGCCCCTCCACTTCCTCTTAAAGCAAGAAATGTCATACAGGGGTAGCCTTGGGAAAATTAGAGAGGTCTGACAAAAACTTTGAAAAGCCCCCTCCCCCACTGGGACAAGAGCCACCAAAAGACCTAGATCTGAACACCTGATGCACAGGTCAGTCTCAAGCACCGTCCTGTCTCCTCTCCTGCTCCCACACCCTAGTATGCACGACAGTGATCCTTAGCGCTCGTTCCCAGCCTTTACACCACCACCTCTCTGGATTCTTCTAGACAGTAGCTCTCTTGGGGACTCCTTTATTCCTCTGGCCAGGGCTGCCATGACATCCCAGATCTCCCCACAGGGGCAGGGTGTGTAGAGGGGCAGCGACAGAAGAAGACATGGCAGAGGCTTCCAGAAGGTCCACACCCTCTGGCGTGGACCCGAGGACACAGGAGGAGCCCTACAGGAGCAGCAGGGAAGGCACAGGGCGTGGGGCTGGGCAGGAAGCCAGGGACAAGCCTCAGAGCAGACTCACCCTGCCGCATGCTCCGTCACTGCCCACCTCAGGCTGGAGCCTGGCTGGGATTGTCTGGGGGTGTCCACAGGACAGCCGAGGCCTGTGGTGGCAGAGGGAGCCTTTACAGCAACCCCGGGAGAGTCCTCGGAAAGCCAGGAGGGATCAGGTAGTGAACAAGTAAACAGAATGATTAGCAGGTGACAGTAATAGGGAAACACAAAGCTTAAGTCGTCCCCAAAGCAGTACGCCGATGTAGAAAAACGGTGGAGATACTAAAAGCAGCTCAGTGTGACTCCGCCCTTTCTACTAACATAAAACAGACACTGAAGTAACCGAATCGCTGGAGAAGTTGAGGACACTCAGGTACCTGCTTCCATTAGGACCCCTCAAAAAAATAACAATAAATAGATAAATAGAAAATCACCTGTTGATCCAGCGACGGCGCACCCAGCCTCAATGCTGAAAGGGGAAGAAGGTCCCTTCCAGGGCTTCAGTGCTGGTGTTGGGGGAAACGCTTCTCATCTTTCTGCGTCACACTCAAGCCTGTCTGAGGCAGAGGCACAGGGGCTTATGTACCATCCTTCTAAATATTTTTAAAACTGTAAATCAAGCTGACAGACTGTTAGATAAAATATATTTTCTCCTCATCCTTCAATACGTATGCCTTTGTGACCCTGTCAAAAACTGGATGTGCTTTTAGAATTCTCAAAACTGCTCACGGAGTTCTGTGCTGGATCGAGAGATGGAGAAGGACCTCCCCACCCCCAGCCTGCAGCAGCCACCCCCTTACCCCCACCCCGTCCTCATTTCTACAACGTACATGTGAGCGATTATCCAACCTGCGTGGGCCCTGCCAACAACTGCGCCTCCACCCCCCCTCCCCCCAGTACATGGGGAGAAGCTCTGAAGTGTAGTGCCCAGGCCGGGGTCCCTTTGCCGCACCCCTCCTCCATCACACGGTGTGGCCCTCCTTCCTTGGGGACTTCTGCACATAGGCCTTGCTCTTCTATGAAATCCCAAACGTTAAGGAAATCGATCATCCCAACCAGAGGAGGACATCGGGTAGGTTGCCTTATATTTTTGGGTCACAAAAGAGAAACAGCAAGTCTGGTTTTTTTAAGAGCTCCAAATGAAGGCCAGTGAGATATGAATTCCCCCAAACTGCCCACACTCTCTTTCTCACCACTTTCTGGAAAAGAATTCTGAGCCTCCCCCTCAGACACCTAGGAAGAAGCTGAGAAAAAGCAGCCCAGAAGATGAACAGTGCATGCCTCACCCTCCTGGTTGGCCACACGCCCTGCATCGCCCTCTCTAGTGGACCTGGGGCAGAAGAGTGAGGAGTAAAATTTGAGGGTTCCTGAATATCGCTCAGTGGCTGCCTGTGGCCAGAGGGTCACTTTTCAACTGAGGCAGCTCTCCCTTTGGGGCCTGTGACACGAGTGGGTCCACCCCTATGTCTCAGGGTGGCAAAGGCCAGTCATTTGCTGATGGTCTGATCCATGACTGATGGCCATTCCCCCCCCCCCAGAAAGTTTTCCTGAGCTGCTAGAGAGTGGGTGAGTTCCATGACTGTCACAGACCCACAGGGACCAGCATTGCTGGGGATGGGATGCCCCCTCCAAGCCTGGACCATGGAAGGAGACCAAAGGGTACAGCTGGGGAAGGGGAGCAAGGCAGAGAAAAGATGTAGGAAGAGGTGACATCAGAAGACAAGAATTTCTGGGGTCCATGCATCCCACATGGACTACCCTATAAATATGAGTTTCACAAAGTCAGGAGTCTGCCCCATGGAATGCAATCCTGGAGATTGGGTCTCTTGGCATTGGTTGATGACATTTGTCATCAAAGGATGGTTTTTATTTTATTGCCATTAGCATATCAAACTATGCGTAAGCAACACTGTGCCTATTTACCCGCCAAGTTTCCTCGGGAAATCCCTGGAGATCCTGGGAGGCTTGCCTACAAGGGGAGAAAAGAGGCTCCTCCTATCAATATCTTGCAATGTCCTTCTCCCCCAACTTGAGGATGGGAAAGGTTGTTACCTTTTCAAGCAGAGTAATTTTCACCGAGTAGTAGAAAATAAGAAATTCTGAATAACAAAACTAACACTGAATATTGGTGGGTTTTTTTTAATCTATATGTAAATTACATAAAAATTAGAATTTCATACTGAAAACTTTGCTAGAGATATATTTACTCATCCGAAATAATTAGTGGTTATTATGATGTAAAATGCTAATAATTTAGCAGAGAAGAAAATAAAGTTCAGATTAACTAAGATGGTTTCTTACCAGTGTCCATGATCTCTGCTTATCAGTGTGATTGAAGAGAACGCAGGATGTACAAATCTCCTACTGGGGGTGGTTATAGGCTTTTTCTGAATTATAGCTAAGGTCTTTCTGGTACTTTGAAAATATTCATTGGAAACTATAAAAGTTGCATTTTGCATTTCCCTTAAAGGTCAATTAATTTTTTTCTGAGACCACGATTACTATGCTTTTACACTTTTGTTCTTGTCTTTCAGAAAATTTTCTTCTTCCTTTTGTGGCCTTTATCCTTTGCTTTGTACTATAAAATTTCTATACCCATTCTTTTATCAAAAGTCAAGGGAAACTTCCCAAATTCCCATAATTACATCCAGGTATAAGCTCCTGGGTGCTCTGTGGAAATGACACTATTTAGCATTATTTGGCATTCTTTTAAATTTATAATGCTTGCACAGACACACGCACACAAATACATACGTACATAAGTAGTTTTTAGTTTTTTGAATGGAAAAGGACAGAATACATAATACAATAGATGTTACCAAAGTTAAACAGATATCTACATCTATTTAACTCCTGAAAGACAGGATAGTACAATGGTCGTTAGCAGGGACGGTGACTCACACAAGTTACTTCTCTTGCCTCACTGTTCCTCATTACAGTAGCAACCTCATTGAGAAGATTGAAGAGTTAATATTGGGAAAAGTCAGTGTCTGGTACATGGCAAGTGCTTTGTAAGTTTTTTTCAAATTTTAAAAGCAAAAGTATCTCTCTTTTTTTGTTTATTTTATTTTTGTTTTAGGTTTTTTTTTTGTTTGTTTTAATTATCTCTATGCCCAACATGGGGCTCAAATTCACAACCCCAAGATCGAGAGTCACATGCTCCTGTCTTTCTATAATTGCTTCAGCTCTCTGGCATTTTTATAAACATTTTTTTAATGTTTATTTATTTTTGAGAGAGAGAGAGAGAGAGAGACAAAGTGCAAGTGGGGGAGGGGCAGAGAGAGAGGGAGACATAGAATCTGAAGCAGGCTCCAGGCGCTGAGCTGTCAGCACAGAATCTGATGCGGGGCTAGAACTCATGAATCGTGAGATCATGACCTGAGCTGAAGTTGGACACCTAACCAACTGAGCCACCCAGGCACCCCTATCTGGCATTTTTAAAGAAGTAAAATGTAAAATTCCATATTTCTTTCTTCCCCTCTCTTTTCCCAGAGCTAACTACATGCTGTAGTTGGGGGATGTGACTCTCATGTGAGTTTTATTGCTTTGGTGTGTCATAAATAGTATATATTGTTTTTCTGTGTTATAAAACTTTACATAAATGGGAACATGTTCTGTGCATTCTTGGTAACTTTCTGCAGCATTATGTTTTTGATGTTGATCCATGTTGATAGATATAGTTCTAGTTTATTCATTGTAAATGCTGTTTACTGTCCTTTTATATGAAAAAACCACTGAGAACAAATTAGTGGAAAATGGTGCTGCGAACAGCATCTTAGAACAGGTGCTTGACTTGTGAAATTCTTCTCTCTGATGGATAATTTGAGGCCAGGTGATGGGAGGAACACCTTCAGCTGGTGTCCCACCAGCAATGAATAACAGACTACATTTTCCGTGACTTTGCCAAAAGTTGAGGTTATTAAGTTTACTGACTTTTGCCTCTTTGATGGGTATGCAATAGTATGGCATTGTTTCCACTTTTAGTTCCATAACCAATAGTGAAGGTGGGCACTTTTATGATTATTGGCTCCTGGGTATTCATCCTCCATGAATTGCCGTTTTATGTCCAGTTTTGGGTATCTACTATTGTCCATTTTCTATTTTCTTACTGATTTATAAGGGTTCTTTATTTATTCTGAATACTAGTCCCTGGTAGAGCATGTGAGTTGTCAATGACTTCTCTCAGACTGTGGTTTGTCTTCTTTGTTTTGTTGATAACGTCTTTTACAGTAAAAATATTCGTTGTAATGTAGTGTCATTCAGCAGCATTTGTCTCTATGGCTTATGGTTTTTATTTATTTTATAAGTCCCTGTAATGCCTGGGTAACTTAGTCGGTTAAGCGTCTGACTTGTGATTTCAGCTCAGGTTGTGGGATTGAGCCCTGCATCAGACTCCACGTTGGGCAAGGAGCCTGCTTAAGGTTCTCCCTCTCTCCCTCTGCCTCTGCCCCTCCCTCACTCTCTCGCTCTCTATCTCTCTCAAATAAAATAAAATAAAAGTCCCCATGTCAGTGTGTTAGGAGACAGCACCGTGTTTTGTTTTTCAAATCTTGTAGTTTTAACTTCTCACATGCGGGCCTTTAGTCCATCAGGTCTTTAGTCCATCAGGAATTTATTTTAAGTGTAAGGAAATAATTTTTTTCTTTACTCTTTCCATTTGGAGAACCAAGTTCCCTCACCGTATTTATTGAATACTCCTTTCCCCACTGTTTTTCTTTCACATCAGGCATTCATAAATCCCATGTCTTTTTCTAGGCTGTTCTGTTCCGTAGTTCTGTCTGTTCTATCCCTGTGCCAAAGCCACAGTGTTATAGTGTTGATAGCCAGTATAGCAAGCACTCCCTCTTACTGTTGTTGTTCAGAATTGCGGTCTTGTTGCTCTAAGTGGTATATTTTTATTAAACTGCATTCTCTAAATTTTTTCTAGTATCTGGGGTTGCTGTTGATTCTATATATCGATCGTACATCATTCAGTCATATTGAATCCTTATTAGTTCTAAATAGTGTGTCTGCAGGTTTCCTTGGATTCTCTGTTATATCACCTGAGAAAAATCACAGTTTTGATTATGCCTCCTAATCCATATGCCTTTTCATTT
>NC_043709.1:122155527-122156849 GCF_006229205.1 Suricata suricatta
AGTAAGATCTACTGGGAATGAATAGGGTCCCAGCACCAGAAATCATAATCTGACACATTCATGATTTTAACACAGCTTGAGTTCCAGAAGTCATCACATTCTTCAAGGCATTTTATTTTTAAGAAAAATGCCTTGGGGTGCTCACTTCAATGGCCCTATAATATCACTTGAGTCCCAGGGGCACAATTTGTCTGGAACAAAATAAAGTTAAGGGTTAAGTGTGAATGGTGCCGTGGCTAAGACTTTGTGTCGAGGATGAGTGCCTCTGAGCAGGATTTCTGGCCAGTAACTACTCTCTGTCAGGTTGCTGAGTGGAGCAAGACTTTATCATATCCAACTCCCAACAGACTTATTTTTTAACATCTTCCATGATGCTAACACAGGTGGCTCCACAATTAGGACTCTTTAAAGCACATTCTAAATTAGAATTTGGCATCAAATTGCTGTTTATTTGCCTGGAACTTCTTAGTCTTTCATAAAGACTCTCCTTTAGGGACTCTCTGGAGGGTCTCCATAGGTCCTCAGTTATAACTAATAGAAGATAAATGAGTTAAAAGACTTAACAAAGTCATACACTGCCTTAAATATCAGGTGTCTGGAGGAACTAAGAAACTATTTGATTGATATAATCATTTTTCAGATACCTCTGCAAGGAGTTGGTGTTTTCCCAAAAAAAAGACACTGAAATCTGAGAGGTTATTCCAAAAATAAAGAGCATTGACTTTCTGTGGAGAATAGATTTTCTGTTATCTTGTTCCTCCTCACAAGGCAGCTGTCTCCATCCTGCTTTGTCACCTACTTGAAAAGCTACTTCATAGGAAGGGGCAGAGCAGCATGGGTCTGCTCCAGGATGGGAAAGGTTACTGACATCTGAGGGCATGCTAGAGCTTTTCAAGGAACCCATGCAGACTTGTCTTGGAAACGCTGCTGTGGTCTGAAACAGAATGTAAGCTGGTGTTAGGTATGAATTGCTAACTTCTAAAGAACAGTGTCGTTTATGGAACCACTGGAGGGGTTAGAACACAGACGGTGATCAGAGGTTTACCTCTCTACTTCCTGTTTCCGGTATAGGACCCGACACATCATAGGGGCTTATGTAGTGAAGGAATGAAGCCATCTCTACAGGTCCCCTTCAGTACATTTTGTTCTAAATCATAAAACTCTTGAATTCAGTCTCTTAAGGATGCACCAATGTGTTAACTCATCCGGAATCTTTTTGTTTATATTAAATACCAATGTCTTTCCCATTTCAGATGCCAATTTACATTCTACCAACTCCACTGGAAATTTTTCTAGGAGCAGCCTCCTTGGCCCATCTCTTC
>NC_043709.1:122156949-122158279 GCF_006229205.1 Suricata suricatta
TAAGTCTTCTCATCATTTTGGTGTACAGTCATCAAATAGGTAGACGTACCATGAACCTGATGAAACCAAGGTTCAGGCCCCTATACGTAAATGATTAACTTTCCAACTGAATTTTCTATTTCTAATGGTTCTTAAAGAGGTCCCTCAAAACTGTATAAGCTTCAGACCAAACCAGACCTGACCCATATCACTCCCATCAAGGTGATAAACTGATCTCTACAAAGCTGATTCCTTTCTGTTTTGTAGTACGCTTTATCACTTAACAAAATATATAATTTTTCTTATATTCTTCTAGAATTCCTTTTAATAACAGCATAGTGTTCAATGAATTGATTTATCAAATGAATTGATTTATCAAATAAATTGATTTAGTAAGTGAATCCCCTAATGTTGGAATTCCCCCGTTATTCTTACAGATGATGTTCTATTGGCATTCTGATAACTACATCTCTATGCATAAATATGTAGAAATGGAGTTACTGGCTCAAACTGTGTGTATAATTTAGGGGACTTTTGACACATATTAACAGATAGCCCTTTAGAGAAATGCTATACCAATGGTGGTATATGAGAAAATTCATTTTCTCAACCCTTGTCAGCGCTGTTTATTGTATTGTAAACACCTTTGCCAATTTTATAGGTATGAAAAACTATCTTAATGTTTTAACATTTCTATTTTTCTTATTAAGTTGAAAACTAAATTTCCTATCAGAAAGTACTATAAGAGCTCTTTCTATTTTTAATAGAAATGGCACTGGCTATTTATTTTTTTTTTCTAATGTTTTATTTATTTTTTGAGAAAGAGAGAGAGCGTGAGCAGGGGAGGGTCAGAGAGAGAGGGAGATACAGAATCCGAAGCAGGCTCCAGGCTGAGTTAGCTGTCAGCACAGAGCCCGATGCGGGGCTCGAACCCACCAACCGTGAGATCATGACCTGAGCAGAAGCTGGTCACTCAACCAACTGAGCCACCTAGGTGCCCCGGCATTAGCTATTTTAATAGAATGGCACTCGCCATTTGCAGTAGTGGTAATGCAAATGCTGATTTGCATAATCTTACATTGGATTTGGAGAAACTGAGGAATGTAGGTCATTTGGAATTGTCATCATCATCTGCCTGTGGAAAATGCCACTTAGGGGAGATTACGGAAGGCATGCCAGAAGGCATGCATGCATATTAGCTTGGCTGTGTTACAGGGAGAATTGAATTTATTTCAGCTAAAAGATATGTGAGCATCTACTATGAGTCTAACATTCTACTATATATTCCCATCGGATGAATGCAGGTAATCATACTGTGAAATTAAAAGCTATGCTTGTGGGCGCCTGGGTG
>NC_043709.1:122158379-122223140 GCF_006229205.1 Suricata suricatta
ACTGTGAGAAAATCCTTGCATAACCACATCAAGATAAGGAATATTTGAGGTGTCTCACATTCTAGAACTGATTCTGAGATTCAGAAGATTATAAGGATGTATAGCACAAGCATGATGTGCCAAGCATACTTTATTTTTTCTTTTGCAAAACGTGGCCAAGAGTTCTTGGTGAAAAATCCACATTGCTTCTGCAGGGCCATTGAGGCGGAAGAACTCTGGAACATTCTGGCTTCTCAGAGGGGCTCCAAGTGTCTTGCGGTTCATTTCAACACTGTTGCTTTCAGAGCTCCGTGCCTTCCCCAGCGTGGATGGTTTCTAACCATGTGTCAGCATTTAAGTAGACTTACGGATAGCAGTCTTTTTGTGTGAGCTGCCCCCCACCCCCTCACGCTTCAGCATCTTCAGGCAGATGGGCAGGAGAAAAGTGTGAGGACAGCTAAGATGGTCCAGAGAGGAAGATTGGAGGAGATGGATATGGTGCAGAATTTCAGAGGCCATATGCTTCAAGGGAGGGATCATAGGTCTGTGGACTGACAGAATGGGATATGGAAGGTAGAGAGCCATTGCTGGTTTTCACTTCAGGCAGGCTACTTGGACCTTCTGATCTTCCTTTTCCTGATCTGTGCAACAGGGCCGTCACAACAACCTAACAAGAGACACAGTGCTGATGTGAAAACCGTGTGTCTGTTTCTGACACATAGCAGACCTCCTCTAAATGCCTTTCCCTGTGCTCTGCCTTCATGAAATGAGTTTACGATCCAGAGTCCTTCAGACTTCCCCTGTAATCTGGATCAAGCAGCACCCCCGAGGGCTGGGGAAGTATGCCAGCGCGGACTGAAACTCATCACCGTGCCAGTAAAACGCCATCATACATTAAGAGATTGCCTTCTGACCTGAAGCATTCCTAAATACCTTCCCTGAGTCGAGAAAGCAAACTGAATCCAGTGTGAAAAGACTGTTTCCCTCTGTTTGAAAAGGCGTCTTTCCTGTCTTCTCTGGATTTTAACGATCTCTAACGGGCTTCGTACCCCTGCTCACAGTTGCTCCAGCCAGACCCTGAGGGAACCGTAGTTTGGGCCCAATCTTTTTTTTTTGTCTTTTTTTTTTTGTCTTTTTCACTCAGAGCCTACGAATTCTATTTCAAGCACACACACGTACAGAATGCAGATGTGGGAATGAGAACCAGGCCCTCTGGGTGAGCGAGGCTGTGATACTGGACCTTAGCGAGGCCATAAGTAGTAGCCCTTCGGCGGGGGCCTCGCCCAGGCGTGGTCGGGGCCCAGACCTCAAGAGTGATTTTGGCATTTTACTGTGACATTACCGATCACATGGGACAGTCACCACGTCTCCCATATGGGGCGAAAAATTGCCGGATCTGTGATCCGACAGACTTGAAGGGATTTTTCTGAATCCTGAGGAACGTGTTAGCAGCATGGATATGTGGAAAACTCGCTCCCTGTAGAAGCTTGAGGATCAAAATTACCTCAGAAGGGAAACCTAGCTGCTTATGCTCAGTGCCAAAGGATGACTCCAATCAAGGAACAAGAAAACAGCCGCTTCAGAGAGTATCTCTAATGTGTGTACAAATCAGAAACAAGACTACTAGGCTCCTTCATGTAGCAAAAGCTCTTACAGCTTGGACAGATCCCAAATGAACATTCCTTCTGGCTGACTAACAAACCATTCATTCCTTCATTCATTCAACAGACATTTATTGAGAACTTGATGTGTAACAGGTAGTATCTCTAGCCCTAAGGGTCCTGTGGTGAACAACAACAAAAAAAGTTACTAAAAAATCCCAGACCTCGTGAAGCTTACAGTCTAGAGGAAGAAAGTGATAATAAATAATAGCAAAAGCTAAATATGAATTATAGTATATGTGAAAGAGACTGAGAAATAGAAATGAAATAAGAAGGGGGGTGAGAAGCATTAGGGTGAATGGGTGCTGAAATTTTGGACAAGGTGGAAAGACCTCAGGAGAAGCTGACTTTGATAAATACCTCATTGATGGTCAAAAACATTTCCTTCTGGATTTTCAAAGCTATTTCTCCATTGCCTTCTGGTTTCTGGGTTGCCGTTGATTTTTTTTTTCTTCCTTCCTTTTTTTCTCTCTTCACTTTATTTCCTTACTTATTGAATTTTTTTAAGTTTATTTTTTTGAGAGAGAGAGAGAGAGTGGGGAAGAGCAGAGAGAGAGAGGGAGAGAGAGAATCTCAAACAGGCTCCACATCCAGCACAGAACCCATGAGATCATGACCTGAGCTGAAATTAAAAGTCAGATGCTCGACCAGCTGAGCCACCCAGGTTCCCTCTGTGTGGCTGTTGAGAAAGCTAATAATGCCTTTCTGACTCCTGATTCATTGTTTATGACTTTTCTCCCCAAATCCCTGGGAGCTTGTAGGCCCTTCTGTTCTCCCCTCACCATCTGGACTGTCTCAGTGACAAGCCAGAGTCTGCTGTGTGTTTCATAAGCTTTTTCGATCTCTGATCTCAGGTCCTTCAGTGGGGGGGGGGGGGGATTTTTTAAAAATACTTTTTTGTAAAACTTTCGCCCTTCCTGATCTCTTTTATCCAGATTCTCAGCAGTAAGACTTAGGATGCTCTGAAATAATTCTGTTTTTCTTACCGTTTTTCACTCTCTCCTTTCCCTTCATCTTTTTTGCCCTAGTTTCTGAGATTTCATCAACTTTTTCTTCCTCCCTAAGTTTTTTTCTTAAATTAAGTAATCTGTACACCCAACCCCAAGATCAAAAGTCACATGCTCTACAGACTGAGCCTGCCAAGCACTCCTCTTCCTCCCTCAATTTTTAATTCCTGCTCTCATGGTTCCCAGAGCTTGCTCTTGTTCTCTAAATGTTCCCCTTTTCTTGGACCATCTCCTCTTTTCTGAGTTTCTGTTTTCTGTTTATTTTAGTGTTTCATGTCAGTGGCTCATGTGAAATGCCTGTTAATCCTCGGTAGTCTACTAACTGGAAGCGTTCATGGGGGTGGGGCCACTTTACAAGGAGGCGATCAGACAGAACTTGAACATCACCTGCAAGTGTAATGGGACCCCTGTAGGGTCCCCCCAGTTTCCTGACTGAGGGTCACCTCTTTGCAAGCATTTTGTCAGAAGGTACCTCACCCCGTCTCCCATGTGCCTGATGAGCCAGAATCCACTCTGCTTTGTCCTACCTCTTAAGTCTTCTTCTACAGGGAGTCGCTTGGCTGAGTGGGATAGGAGTTTCACACAGTTTGCAGTACCATTAAAAAGAAAAGAAAGTTCAATCAGACTTAATGCTTTGCATTCAGTCTGAATTCGTCCCCTCAGAAGAATCTGGTGCTTTGGTTCTGGTGCATCCCTGGCCCTGCATGTTTTTTGTTAGTCTGTTTGGTTTCGTTTCGTTTGTTTGTTTAACATTTTATTAATTTTTGAGAGACATAGAGAGACAGTGTGATCAGGGTAGGGGCAGAGAGAGAGAGAGAGAGAGACACAGAATCTGAAGCAGGCTCCAGGCTCTGGGCTGTCAGCACAGAGCCCGATGTGGGGCTCGAACCCACGAACCGTGAGATCATGACCTGATCCAAAGCCGAATGCTTAACCAACTGAGTCACCCTGGCACCCCTATTTCATGTTATTAAAGGACATTTCTTTATTTTGTTTATTTATTTTTATTTTTTTTATTTTTTGAGAGAGAGAGTGCTAAAGTCCACGTACAGGTTGGGGAGGGGCAGAGGGAAAGGTGGGTAGAGAATCTCAAGCAGGCTCCACACTCAGCACAGAGCCTGATCCGGGGCTCCATCTCATCACCCTGAGATCATGACCTGAGCCAAAATCAAGAGTCAGACGCTTAACCAACTGAGCCACCCAGGTGCCCTGTCCCTGCATGTTTCTTGTGGAATTCTCTCCTTGAAGACTTAAATGTCAGCTTCTCTTGTCTGTAATTGTCTCTCTCATTCCCTTAATTCTTTAATTTATGCTTTGTTAATCTTCATTGTCACCTTAATGAACTTTCAGGGAGGAGAGAGAGACAAATTTGTTGCATGAATTACCATATTTAACCAGAAGCCATATTCTGTTCTCTTTTGAGTCTCTCCTGCCAAAGCTTACTCCAAGGGTATTCGTCTGTCCTCAGTAGATTCTCACAAGAAGTGGATTCAAAGGAAATGTCAGGATCTTTGATGTCTTGTTTCAGTTATACATTTCTTTTTTTATTTTTTTTTATGTTTTTTGTTTATTTTTGAGAGACAGAGAGAGACAGCAAGAGCAGGGGAGGGTCAGAGAGAGAGGGAGTCACAGAATCTGAAACAGGCTCCAGGCTCTGAGCTGTCAGCACAGAGCCCGACACAGGGCTCGAACCCACAAACCGTGAGATCATGAACTGAGCTGAAGTCAGCTGCTCAACCGACTGAGCCACCCAGGCGCCCCTCAGTTATACATTTCTGAATAACAAGGGACCCTAAACATAGTGAGTTCAATTAACAACTGTTTATTTGCTTTATTCTGTAATTTTGGCAGGGCTTGGAGGGGGCATCGAATGTCTGTTCCATGTGACATCAGCTGAAGCAGGTCACCTGGGGACTGGAGGGTCTGTCATGATGGGCCACCCACATTACTGTTGTGGTGGCTGTAGAATGGGTACCTAATCGGGGCTGCCAGTCAGGACTCTCATTCTTCATGTGGCTTCTCCATTGGGCTCAGTTGGACTCACAGAAGGCTGGCTCGATGAGGGAACATCCAAGAACACACTCATCAAGAGGATAAGGTCTAGTGTGCAGGCAGTTACCAAGCCTCCAGTTCACATTTTACTTGCTAATGTCTCATTGGTCAAAACAAGCGACATGGTCATGTCCAGACATGGTGTGGAAAGGGACTACACTCCCAGGACCTGAATACTGGGAGGTATGGTTCATTGGGAGCCACATCCCCCCTGGAACTCCAAAATTCTCTGATCCGATGCTTCTATTTTTCTTTGTGTAACTGACTTGCTGCATTTTCTTTCTGAAACATTGGGGGTGCCGGATTCTTTCCTTGTAGATAGTTTCATTTGGTATAAACATTAAATAAATAGGTATTAGAGCCATGGAAATATTGTAGTCTTTCCACTTAACATGTCTCTGAACGGATGATTAAAATTTTAACTACATAACCTACCCATTGCTATAATATAATGACTATGTTGCCAGTTAGTGAAAGACATGGGGAATATCGCCCTATAAGCTCAAATTTCTAAATATACTTTTGCTTTAGGCTACCAGAGATTCACTTCCTGTCCCTGTCCTTTTGACTTTAAAGGAGTTGAAAATTAGCCTCTTTAACATCTGTCTGAACTCCAAGGAATAAAAGTGAATATTTATGCGATAACCAGAAAGCGCATTCCTTGGAAAACCCAAACAAATGTCTCTTGTTTCACTCTTTCAGGCTTGTCCTGAGCATTGCTGTCTGTGGCAAGGCAGCAGCGGCTGCGCTTTCGCTGCGTGTTGTGTGGGTCTTGATCTGGGACTGATAACTGTGTTCGTTTTGCACACAGGGGTTCTCTATCTCCAGTACGGGGATGAAACCAAGCAGCTCAGGATGCCGAATGAAATCACAAGTGCAGACACAATCCGTGCCCTCTTCGTAAGTGCCTTTCCCCAGCAGCTCACCATGAAGATGCTAGAGTCGCCCAGTGTCGCCATTTACATCAAAGACGAAAGCAGAAATGTCTATTACGAACTTAACGATGTAAGGTAGGTAGTTATGTTGCATGCACGCACGTGTGTGTGTGTGTGTGTGTGTGTGTGTCCAACCTACTGCATTTAGCATCATTACAGTCTATACTGAGTCCTAATCCCTCCGTGTCCCTGGGAACAAAGCACAGCTCTTACCCTGATTGGCAGGCTTATCTTACCCCCAGGTGTGGATTATCTATCTGCTTTCTTGCAGTCCACTTATAAGGTTTTGTATAAAGGTGAGGACAGACTTCTTCCACATAGATCCTTACCTATTACATCCGAAGAGAATATGAGAAATAATCTAGTCCGCCAAGAAGAGCTAGGGAAACTGAGGCCCAGAAGGTGGTAGAGGGACTTGAGCAACGCCGTGAGGCCATGCTTGTGACTGGAACTTTCCCAGCTCCTCCTCAAGTGCTCTTTCCCTCACAGAGGCTGTGAACATTTGAGGTAATAATCCCACTGGGCCATTATTTACACCAGCAGGTTAGAGTTGAAACTGGGGGCCCTTTGCTGTTGTCCACAAGAAAAAAAGGCTGAGAAACATTCCCCCTTTCCATGTTTTTCTTAAATAGTTGGCCTTACCAAAGAATCTCACTTCCGGGTGGGCTTTCTCCAGGGCCCCCAGGAGAACGTCCTCTCAAATGAGGCTAAGTAGACTCAAGCCAAGGCAGGAGGCTCGAACATAAAAGCATCCGCATCTACTGTGGTGGCACTGTGTCCAGATCAGAAGGGACCCATCTGATCTCTCCCAGCCACCCAGCCTGACAGACCAGACTGAGGTCAGCACAAAAAAGCAGTCACTTCCTGTAGCCTCTAGACATTTTATAACTTGAAAAACTTATTTAGTGACTAATTCAGCCCCTTTCATTTTATGGGATCAGAAACTCGGATGTGTCAAAGTTGAAGCGCTCATTCAAGATCATACAGCCAAGCCCAGCCTCGGGCCTGACTGTCCATATCCTTGGTAAAGAGTTTTTTTTATTCCCTCAGAATGTTTTCTGCCCAACCAACTTGGTCCACAACTTGGATGTTTGGGTTCCTTCCCATGGGAAGAACAGGGTGCCCTCTGTCTTCATTATGAAATTAATAAGAACCACTTCTTAAAAATATGCCTTCCAGTGCATACTTAAGTGTAAACTGATAAACATCTAGCAATGATCACAGATGACATATTTAGGCGTGTGCCAAGGTGTATGAGTAATTTAGGGTTTTCAAAGTTTGATGCATGCCCCCTAAGGTGTGGGTGCCACATCTGTTGGCTGGCCTTGCTGCTTTTAAAAAACATGTTTAAATATTCATGGGTATCAGAAAATTCATGTTTGTTTTTTGAAATAAATTATTAATCAGCCTGTCACCAAAAAAAAAATTGAATTTATAGATCATGAACTTAAACATGGAGCGATCACATTGTATCTAAAGAGTGTGTTTGCGGTCATATGATCCCGTGTAGTGTTTTTACACGGACATGCCGTTTTCCAGCAATCTTCTTGAATTTCCATGTTGTGCAGTCAGAGGACTCGAAGGAAATGGTAATAATAAATCCGTATGAAACTACATGAAGCCACTTTTCATTACGAAGCTCAAACCTGATGAGGTGGTTAGAAACTATTGGATCTCACTGTCTTGCAAGCATTTTTATTTTTATTTATTTACTTTTTTTTCAATGCAAGCATTTTTAAACTGCAGTGAGTCACGATTTTCTAGAGACTTTCCCAAACCTCAGAGTGCCACTGATAGGGCTTCCTTTAAACATTCTTCCAGAGTGTTGCAAGGAAGTCTCAGAAAAAGAGATGGGAGGGAGGTCAAAGAGGAAGAGGTCCCCACAAATTTCAAACAGAGATGCTTCTCCCTGATGCAAAGTCAGTTGATAAAATAGATTAAAATTGTGCTTGAGAGAAGAGACGATCCTTTCTTTAAACATCAATAATATTCAGTTAATATGTTTACATTTGTGAAAGTGATTTTAAGCTCATTTAAAATGTGTAACTGTTGGGGTGCCCAGGTGGCTCAGTCGGTACAGCACCGACTTCGGTTTAGGTCATGATCTCACAATTTATAAGTTCAAGTCCTACATCGGGCTCTGCACTGACAGTTCAGAGTCTGGAGCCTGCTTAGGATTTTGTGTCTGTCCCTCTTCTGCTCACACCCTGTCTCTCAAAAATGAATAAATGTTAAAAAAATATTTTAATATTAACTGGAAAATCATTGATTTATAACTTTGTCAGTAATTTTACTTTTCCGCATTTTGATTTCCCTATAAGAATGGATCTAAAACTATTTTAAGTGGATAAAGTGTTTTTATTTGGTGATGAATGTAACATTGACGCTAGGTGATCACATGTAGGTCTTTTCCAAAGAATTACTCTCTCTCTTTGCTTATATGCATTAAATGCCTCAATTGTGTATTATTTGAGTGGGAGAATAAAGCCTCAAAATCAGCATCATAGTCTCCCCCTCTCCCACAAAATGTACTGTGTAGACTGTAACTGAAGACAATGGCTCTAATCTTCCGAGCCCAGAGACAAATTTCCTTTCACATCCGGTATCTTTGAAGTGAGAGTGTATTTGTTAAACATTTAACTATTTCGTCATTGTGTTGGGTTCTTCCTATTTTCCTTAGGGAAATGCTATAGAGCACTCAGGTTGAAATTCCATGTTGTAAATGTTGCCATGGTAAATGCAATCTGGGCCTTTACTGTTGGTTCATCTTGGATGAGCATGTTTCTAAATTAATCATAACCCAACCTCATGTTTTTTAAATACCTTGAGAATCACACTAAGTTTTTTTCACGGCTCCAGTAAGGTTTTCAGTTTCTCCAGATTGCCCCTTGTGACTCCCCCCCACCAGCCGCGGGAGGGTCCCTTAGTGAATTCCTGAATCCTCACCTTCTGTGAGTTCTTGCCTTCACAGTACCGTAGCCCCTCTCCCACCACCTTGTAAGGAGCTTCCTGAGGGCTGGGGCAACCATGCAAGCTTGGGCTAGTCATGGCTTCAAAGCAATTACTGACATATTTAAAGGAGATAAGCAAGACGAGTCCAAGAATCCTCCACTTCATTTAAAGCAAAACATAACCCAGTAATCCCACAGATTGCGATCAGCCCACAAAGCGGGTGGCTGCACCTGGAGGAAAGGAATGCGTCTCCGTGCACACATTTCCCTGAGCTCAGTGCACGGCTTTGGAAGGACTCGGTGTAGACGGGGCTGAAAGTGCCCTGGGTGACCCTTCTGCCGATCAAAGCCGGATGTGGAGGGAGAAGGACTTCAGAGACGTCCATATGCTCTTAAATAATTTTAAGGTAGGGCTCTGAGCGAGATGTGGGACTTGGGTCCTTTGCTGCCGTGTCACTGACGCCAAGGCTCTTAAACGCTGGGCTCAGAAAACGAAACAGACCAGCAGAAGACCTCACCTGCCGCTATTCTTTCCAAACACCCTGCACATCCAGTAAGTCAACTCGTATGTAGAAAAGTCTGCTTAAAACACACTGTGGAATTTAAAAAAAAAAGGCATTGGAAAGATACTAGTTTTGATCTTGGTGGTACTTTTTTTTTTTTCTGGACTGCAAATATATTTTCTTTTCCTTGCTGAAAGCGTTTGAAGGGAAAACCATTTTCATTTGTGTGCATTCGTGAGATAAGCAGAAAACCTGGTGTTTGGGCAAAGTAAACTATTAAATACTTAAATATTAACCCAATCTCTTTGAACATATCATTAAGTATTGGAGCTAAAGTGTTCGCTCGCCTTGCTCAAATCTTGAAAGAGAGTCCATGCTAACCGGTATTTGTGGGTGGAGGACTTCAGGGAAAGACTAATACTTTCCTGAAGAACAAACACAGGAAAGGAAAGCCCAAGTCACTTTTCTCCTTTTCCTTATTTGTTGTCGCCTGTTTTAGGGTGAAAGCACTTTTTGTCTGGTTGACTGCAGGCAACAGCCAGGGTGTCTGTTCACGTCTTTTCCCTGATTCTGCAGGGCAGGCAAAGGAAATGGCCAAAGTAAGCCTCCTTTCATCTGCCATAGTTATTGATGTTTTTGATTCCAGGAACATTCAGGACAGATCGCTCCTCAAAGTCTACAATAAGGACCCCGCGCATGCGTTCAATCACACACCGAAAACTGTGAATGGGGACATGAGGGTAAGTGTTTCTGTTCTATTTTTAATTTTATTCGACAGGTCACACCGACCCGTTCATTCTCTGGCATGGTCTCCTGGTGGCAGTCATACCCACCATCAGATTTTAAAGGTTCTCAACACTCCTCTTCTCTGATGACTCGTTATTTGCTCCTTGGTGAAGAAATCAGATTTCCTGGACATTTGGGGACAAAGGGATTGATATAGGGGCTGAGACATCCTCATTCATCTCTAAGCATGGAGTTTAGTTGTGTCCTCACCCCAAGGGGATCCTGAGAATCTTTGCCTAAAGGTATTTGTGGTCTATGTACGATTAACTTATTCAGAGGATCTCTTGCTCTTTTTCCTACAATGAAAATTAACAAAACAACAACAAAAAACCCAATGTACAATTCCATGTAGAATCTAGTAATATCCCTCTGTCAGGTCTTCCAAGCATTCTAGTTAAATTATTCACCTTCTAATTCAAGACTATTTGCTGCGGTACTGTATTAAATATTATCAGACCTTATCTGAATCACTTGAAGACATAGTCCAAAAATCTGCATGATCTGGGAGCTAAAGTTCTCTAGATGTAGATCATCTCAGAAGATTATCCAAACATTCAAAGCACACAGGGACGTTTTGAAGAAAAAAGCACTGGGAAACAGAAAAGACAGATTTTAAAATCACATTAATGCAGGTCCGCTAAAAAGGGATTGAGTTTCTAACAATAGTGGCACATTCCCCTCCTGCTGTATCTCCTCCCCATGACACACACAGATTTAGAAGATGTGGCACCATTTTTTCTCATCCTTTCTGGGGATTAGTACTTTGCTGGACGCTGGAGTTTAACTAGAAGAAAAGTAAATGAATAGCTTTTCTTGGCAGAGAGACCCAGGCACTGTCTGTCCCAGTGTTGTGGTCGCATTCCCATGGTGAGGCTGTCTCTGCTCCCAGAAGCATGTATCAGTTTGCTACTGCTGCTGTAACAAATAAATACAAGTTAAGTGGCTTAAAATGACACAGATTTACTATCTGAAAGTTCAGGAGGTCAGAAGTCTAACACGGTCTTCAGTGGACTATAAACTCAAAGAGTCATCCGCAGGATGTCAAGGAGACATCGAAAGGCTGTCCTTTCTGGAAGCTGTAGAGAGAATGTTTCCATTTTTTCCCGTCTCTAGAGGTCAGGCACATTTCCTTGGCTTGTGAACACCTTTCTCCATCTTCAGACTCAGCCAAATAGCATCTCTCTGATCCTGCTTCCATCTCACATCTCTAACCCTCCCTCTTCCACTTTTAAGGACATTTGTGATTACATAGAACCCACCCAACACTCCAAAATAATCTTCTTTTAAGGTCAGCTGATTAGCAACCTCAATCCCCCTTTCTTGTGTAGTCAGAGGTTCTGTAGACCATTGTTCTGCGTCCCCAAAGAGTGTGTGAGTTTTGGACCAAGAGGCCAGGAGGTCCAATAGAAAGCACTGGAAGAATTTCTAGGGAATTCTGGACTGCAATATGAGTGATGACATTGTGGGATCAGAGCCTGTGCTTTGGGAGGAAAAGTCTTCTTACGTGCTCAGCTGCTTTTCTTGTGTCAGAAATGATGTGCGATTTGAAGTGAAGGCTGTGTTGCTACTTCAGAAAATCTAGGATTTGGGGGCTTATTTTTAGCTAGTTACACTTTAAATGTAAACCAGCACCACGTGAAGACAGATTGTGTCATGCTGATCATGAAACATGGACTAAGTGTGACAGTATTCTTGCTTTTTATTATTTCGTTATTCTTTCTCGCTGACATTCTTAAGAGTCTTTGTTCCGCTAGATAGCTTTATTTTGTATTTAATATGTCTAGCCTTCGAACTGGACTTTCGTGGCACTCAGGGTTCTGTTTCTGTCCCGTGGAGCCCACACAGAGGCCCCAGAATCACCTCTGAAAATCTTGTTTATGAATGCGGAGGACACCTGTTTTAACTCTTAAGCAGATCTGGTATCTACATAAAGACCAGCAATGAGCACATAGAGACTCAAATATCAACCATATGGATGAAGCCTGTTAGAGTTCAGAACATTGGCTATGGGTTTCAGTAAAGTTGTTCTGCTTTTACTTTTGGACAAGACCCTAGCGATCTTTCTGTGTTGCTCACAACCTCCCTTTACAGTGGTGTGTGTGTGTGTGTGTGTGTGTGTGTGTGTGTGTGAGTGTGTGTGTGAGTGTGTGTGTGGAAATCAACTATTGTCCCCAGATGACAAGACAGCAAATGTTCACCATCCAACCCACAGACATGCTTTTAGGTATCCATGAAGACAACTCAGAAATGAGAAACAGAATGTGGTTTTAAGACCAACAAGGTGTGATCATGCCTGCAGTTTGTAACTTGGCCCCGATTTGCAGATTCCAAAAGCTAACAGACATGGAATTCCTTCGGCCTCACCTTTTGGCTGTGGAGATTGGCATCCTCTCCCCTTCATCCACAAGTGTGACCACCTTGCCATTAAAGGAAAGGCAGCTTTGCTGAGCCCGGCCTGAAGCCCAGCTGCATTACCCTGTCACTTATGGTAAAGAAGAGAAAGACAACAGAGCAGGGATCAATTGTTGTAGACTAAACCAAGCTGCATGGTAGATTTAGGGGAGCTCCATCCTTCCGTATGTTTGCCATGTGAGTGTGGCCGTGAAGGAATTTGATGATAACTACTCACATGAGTCAGTTATGCAGCCCTGCGCCTGATGTCATCTAGCTTCAACCACCAGCCTCCAGATGCAGCCCGGGACAGCCCACCCGGCTGCCCACTCACTACCAGCAAACACGCATATCAGCAGAAACGTTGGTTGGATCAAGCAGAGGCGCAAAAACAGCAACACCAGAGGTTGGCACTGGCCCCTGAGACCGTCCTGAAACAGTGACTTTATGGTCTTACCTGTGAAGCCCAAGAAAACGTGAGATTCCGAATCCACAACAGTCCGTTCACGAGCACAGTTTTATGTTGGCAGTGGTGTGACTCAGAAAGCATGTTAGACTAAAGTATTAACTTGGCAGTTGTGGGCCCCAGAGCATGCACAGAATATATGCCTGGTGGGGAAAACATGTGTCTAGTGTTTCATTTAGCATCTAGCTGAGCACTTCTGAGGCTAGTCCGTGGAAGAAGACTTGTAGTTTTCTGCTGGAACTGAGCACACCCAGCTCCTGATTCTTTACACGTGGGTGCAAGGCACCCTGATCTAATTTAATCACATGGCTTTTGTTTCGTTACAAAATTAGATAGTCACTTTGAAATTTCGTTCCCAAGGGATTGAGCTCACCATATGGAAGAGGCCCACTTGCAAAAATGATGCACACGCTCACAGGGCTTGTAATTCACAAATGTACAACTCAAAGATGAGCCAATCCATCTTGTGGCTCTCGAAGGGTACCAGGGACTCCCTGTTCACCAAACCCAATGGCTCTTTAGCAGTATGGGGGCTTTTCTGCCTTCTTAACGCACTTTGAGATGACTTCCTGAGACTTTTCTGCTCCCGTCTTTCAGTTCTTTCCCTCTTGTATGTCTTTAATTTTTATTTCTATGCAACAGCTCCCAGATTTGCAAGTAGAACACACTCCCTAGAATTGGCCCTACATCTTAAATTATTTCCTAATACCAGTATCAGTTGCTACCTCCTAGACCTCTTTTATCTCAGCTCCACATTTGACACCAACCAACGGTCTCCCTGGAAACCTTGGCCTCCATTACACTGCCATCTCTGAATCCCTACTTACGTTCAAACACATCCCAGCCTGCTTCACTCACTAACCCTTCCTTCTGCCCCTAAATGGTCTTCAGTGTGCTCAGGCTGACTTCACTACTGTGTGGTGTGTGTGTGTGTGTGCGTGTGTGTGTGTGTGTGTGTGAATTTGCTTTTTTTTTAAATCTGCGCCTTTATACTTGTGGTTTTTATCTTACTGTTGACTTCACCATTCCATCAACATGGCTGACCCTTGAAACTATAACCCTAACTGCCATTTCTCTAGATTTTAAGAGCCCAATGGTCGATTTCCAAGTGACTGTCTCCACGTAGACATTCTTCCAGTGTCTCCATTGTGTCCTGTTGAAAAACAAATCCTAATTTGTCTTCCTCCTAAGTCCTTTTCCAGCTTGGTTTTCCATGTCGTGCATGGTAGGGTGACTGTGCTGGGGTGTGGGTGTGTGTTCAGAGGTGGGGAAGTTGAGTTATCAGTGATTCCTTAGTCACCTGACCCCTGTTTCCCAACACATCCTTGGCCACCAGAGCTCATGTGGGCCACTCAGCGAGGCGTCTTACAGATGACCCTTCTGCCATTGCCTGCACCACTGCTCTCGAGACTGATAACTCTTTTGAGCATTTACTACACACTCTTACAAACTCTTACAGGTGATCTCACTTCATCCCCAGGACAACATGTTGAGGCAGGTATTGGTATAAGCCCTCGTATTCATAGCTCAGAAAACAGTCACATGGGTATGGTAAGACATTTGCCCAAGAACACACAGCTAGAGAGGGGCAGAGCTGAGATTTGAACCCAGGCAGTTGGGCTACGGATCCCCAGCTCTTGGCAACATGGCTCTGCTTCTCTAGGTCTAGTGTTCAGTACTATTCTAGCAATCAGTCTTGCAACAGCCTTTAGCCAGGCTTCCAACTCCTCTCACCCCAGTCTAATGACCACTCTGCAAGCCATCCCCCTAAGCCTACCATCCCACTGTGCAAAGAATAGCACAGGCCAATGGTCAGTATTATCTGCACCCCAATGCCCAACCAGTGACGCCTCATAGTTCTTACTTGGGTGTGTGAAGTGGCCTCCTTCCCCACATGTCTGCCGTTCAAAATTCCATCCATCTAGCATACTACAGAACGATTGATTGCCTGACTCCTATAAACTGCTGGCCTGAGAAAAGGGTCAGCAGGGACAGTATTCTGTTTCCTGGGTCCCATCTATACCGTAACAACCAAAAGCCATGTGCTCTCCATGTTAGGATCCTGATTGGAACAACCAATTCTGAAAAAACATCTTGGAAACTCTTTGGGAAATCCGAACGTATCAGAAATCAGATGATGTTAGGGGATAATGGGCAATTCTGTTGGGTATAATAATGACTTGCTGGTTATGTTTTTTAAAATGAGACACACTAAGTGTTTACAGGCTAAATGGCACAATGAATGGGACTTGCGGAAAAATATTCCAGCAGAGTAAACCCAAAAAGTGGACATAGGTTTACCAAATTGGTGAACTGCTGAAAAATGTCAAAGATGTGTGATGAGGCTTCACTGTATTATTTTCTCTACAGATTTTGAATGGTTGAAAATTCCTGTGTTAAGATATGTCAAAACATAAAAATTTGTTTTTAGGGGGCAAACAAAAGACTACCTTCTTGATGAAGCTTTCCCTAATGCTTTGCCAGAATTTATCTTTCCCTTTTTGGGACACACTGCCCATTGTCCTTGTGTTATAATCATTCATTTTTTTTTAAAGTAATAACTAGCTTTTTTTAAAGTTTATTTGAGAGGAAGAGAGAGAACATGTGCAGAGCAGGGGGTTAGGGAGAAAGGGAGAGAGAATTCCAAGAAAGCTCTGCACTGTCAGCTCAGAGCCCAGTGCAGAGTTTGAACCCATGAACTATGAGATTATGACCTGAGCTGAAACCAAGAGTCAGACGTTAAACCGACTGAGCCACCCTGGGGCCCTGTGATGTTCTAATCATTTAGATGCATGTTCATCTCAGTCTGCAAGACTGTAAACTCTCCAAAGGCGTAAACCATCTTGTGATCATGTTTGTATCCCTCAGGAAGTCAGCCGTGGTGTCCTGCCCATGGGGAGTGTAAACACGGGAGGCATTGAGTACTACCACAGTAGTGCTGTAAATGCTGTATTATTCATTTTCTGTCATTAACGAGAACCTACTGTAAAAATATCTCTCTGTTCTCATCACCAGAAATAGTTGTGCTCCTCATGGTTTATTTTAGTCATATGGACACTTTGAATCTTGAAAGTGATCATTTTCCCTCTTTGTGTTGCTACTCTAAAGCTTGGAATTAAATTTGTGGCCCGCCCACAACTAGCGTACAGGCGTTAGCGGCGTGTATTTTGTGTGTTGGCTTCTTTCCTGGCCTCTCTTTTTTAATTTTCCTATTCTTATCTTTTCATCATATGCTCCACTTTGACTTTTTTGGGGCAAAATTGTAATGATTTATGTGAGTTCTATTCCTTTGTGGAATCAGGCAGGATATAAGAAGCGTCATTCTATACCATTGTTTTTTTCAATGTGAGATAAGATACCTTTTTGTATCTATACAGTAGGCAATGTGTTAAATACTTTACATACTGTCTAGTCAGTAGCTCTGCAAAGTGGGTATATTGTCTCCATCTATCCAGATGATACAACTGAGGCCATTGAGTCTTTTTCAGGCCCATGCAACTGGTAAATGTCAGACATCGGATTTGAACCCAGTTCCTTCCGACTCTCTCTATTCAGCTCTAGCCTCCCTTCCTTGATATTTCTATTCAAGTTTTATAAGTTTTGAAATGATGTGCTGATGACATTTCAGTACACATAAAATATCCTTTCTTAATGTTTGTTTCACTTCTTAACTCTACTATGCATCTATTTCATGACATCTTTTTATATTTAACTTTGCTCCATTTCATTCTTTTTTGACCATGTTAAAATGACACTCTCTACCCTCACTCCCACTCCCAACACCCCCCAAAAATGAAAGAAGAAACATATGTCATTTAGTATGTATGTCTGAGTGGCCATGGCTTAGAGCTCTTTTTTTTATGGGATCGCACTCTGGCTAAGAGGAAGGTTTCAGGATTTGGGAAGGGATGAAGTAATCCTATAGAAATGGAAGTTCCTGGGGCACCTGGGTGGCTCAGGTTGGTTGAGCATCCACCTTTGGCTCAGGTCATGATTTTACAGCTCATGAGTTGTCAGCACGGAGCCTGCTTGGGATTCTCTGTCCCTCTCTCTTTGCCTCTCCCCTGCTTGCACTCTGTCTCTCAAAAATAAGTATTTTTAAAAAAGAAAGAAATGGAAGTTTCCAGAAAGACTCATAGCTAATGCTCTTTCATCATTCAAGGTCTTCTTCCGTGACCTACCACCACCAGCAGTGGTATTAGTGACAAATATTCATGATCTACTGACTGAGTGCCATGTGCTGCGCCCAGCATGGCATCCGTATTCATTATCAATGGATTTTCAAACAACCCACTGTGAAGAAAATCCTCATTATCCCCTGTTTTGGATGTGGAAACCAAGGGTCAGAGAGGCTAGGGAACTTGCTCGAAGCAGCACAGCTCTTCAGTGGTAGAACTGGACTTGGAGGCAGGGGGGCCAACTCCAGAACTGGCCGGCAGTCAAGACTGCTCTTCCCCACTCTGCTCTCTTCGTCATCGGTGTCCGTGTGCCACCCATGTTTGAAGCCGTAACTCAAAAGCCACTATTTTTAACATGACTTCCCTGCCTCCTCCTTCTCCAAGCCTGTCTCTGAACCTCCACAGAACCTTACCTGTCCACCTCCTTCCCTCTTTTCCTACCTGCCATGGAAACACCTGAAGTTCCTTTCTAAACCCTAAGCTTCTCTAGGGGTGAATTTTTCCTCCAGTCCATCTTCATGCTCCTGGTGCTTCCCTCTGACAGTGTCCTGCACGGAGGAGATTTTCATTAACTGCCTGAATAAAAAAGGGGCTCACTCCAGAATATTTCCTACCGCACACTTTCTGTTAATGCCCTGTTTGTTAAGATCAGTACAACGATTTGTAAGTATAAATATGAACAGTTGTAACACATTCCCTAGCTTATCTTAGTGGTAAGTAGTTCCTGACCAAAATGAGAAATAAGAATATCTCTCTGTCCTAACAAATCCTCCCATCCTGTCGATAAAATTTTACAGCACTTAATAACCCTAACATTTTTTAATATTTGTTATTTATTTTTGAGAAAGAGAAAGACAGGATACAAGCAGGGGAGGAGCAGAGAGAGACAGACAGACAGACAGAATCCAAAGCAGATTCCAAGCTCTGAGCTGTCAGCGCAGAGACTGACACAGGGCTCCCAACTCATGAACCGTGAGATCATAACGTAAGCCGAAGTTGGACACTCAGTCGACAGAGCCACCCAGGTGTGCCCATAACCCTAACGCTTAAGATAAGACAGATTTGATGGGCTGAATTAAGTGATTTTCAGAAAAGCACACTTATTTTCCCTTTTTAAAAATTTTATTTTCAGGAGTTATATTCACCTATCATAGGAAGTATGCTAATCTCTGGATACCCAATTAAATACGACAGATCTTGTTTTGCTGTGATTTATAATTCAGTAGGACAAATCTTGCTTGTAGATTGAGTTGTTAGAATTCCCAATACCTCCCAACAGGCAGAGTTGGAGTGATGATTTCAGACCAGTTCACCTACACCCATGATGCGTCATGCCCCTCCTCCAACTCTGGCTCTTGTGTAAGATTCTGAAGGTGTAATAGTGAGCAAGTATGGTGACTGCCCTCACCAATCTTCGAGTCTAGCAGAAGTTCCGAAGTCAATAATCAACAGGTCAATAATCAGTCACCATACAGACATCTGTACAGTTTCAAGTCAGTTCCAGCCTCCGTGAAATCCTTGCTTCCGTTCTATTACTTGCTCGAGTTAACACAATGGGACTCACTTGAGTGATGTATCTAATTATGCCCTTTTTATGTCATGCTTTTCTGACTGGCAGAAAGATGTTTATGCTACAGTTGGTAAGGAGTTACTCTTATTGAAATGGTTACGGGGGCAAACACATTTGAGTCCAGTGGCTATCCAGAACACGGTAGAGATTTTTTTCTTCCCTAGCTGCTTCCAATAATACTTTATTTTCTAAGAAGCAAGAAGGAGTAATATATGCACATCTGATACACAGCTTCTAAGCAATACAAATCTCATCTTTCCTGCTGTGTGGCTGCTTGCTTTTCCTTGCACTTTTTTTTTTTTGTCATTGAGAGGTTATGACAACATGAGCCATATTGTATTTATAAACATCACGTGTTTCCTTGATATGGCTTGCAGTTTCTGCCAGACGGAACACATGGAAGAAACATTTCTCGTTAGCTCAGCATTGGTTTTAGTTATGCTGATTTCCGGGACAGGAAAAATGCCTTCCTACTCAGATTTAACTTTCATAGAGTAGAAACAAAACCTCTGAATGTCCGTGAAATGGTTTTAACAAGGGTGGATACTGCTCCTTTAAACCACATATTTTGACTAAAAGCTTCCTTCTGTTAAAAAAAAAAAAAAAAAGCCAAGCCTTGCATTTAGTCACCATAAAGGCAGAGCAGGAAGCATTCGAGAGATGGGTGGTTTCAAGATCTCTGGAAGTCTAGAAAGTTTCTTCTAGAAGAGAACGGTTCACGGAAGATGTAAGGTAAGAACTGTACCTTTCTAACGAAATACCGTTGTCAGAATTATTTTTGTCATGCTGTGGGACCTTTGCCTTCAACTGAGGCAGATCTGTGTTTAAGTTCAATTCCATGAAGAATTTAAATTCCAGGTTTTTAATTTTCACTTTTGACAGACTGCTGAAAGGGAAACTTCTTGTTTATTGGCAACAGTCTGTTTTTAAAAATCCATTTAAATGACATGTGCGTGTCTTCCATCTCTAAATCTTATGATCCAGTTTCTGCTCAACCTTATCATTTAAAAAGGACGGAAGGTGTCACCATAATCTGCTAGGATAGATCTCACCGATGTATGTGTTTTGTGACCATTTTCAGAGGTTTCACGAAAATGTTGCCTTGCGTTTCGTTTCTGAGACAAATGTAGAAGATTTGAAGCTGTGATAGAGCAGGAGGGAGACCTTAGTCTGTGTCCGTCAACATTCCAGGGAAAATTATTTGTTGGGGTTTTTTCCTTGCAAAAAAACACTTTAAATTTTAAATTAGAAATAGCTCTTGTATCTCAGTGTTGACTTTTTTTTTTTAAGAAGTATCCCTGTAAGCTTTATGAGTAACACTTAAAACTTCTAGGGTTTTATATAACAGAGATAATCCTATTATGTCAGGTTTACTGATTGCCTGAAAAAAAAAGTCTTTGGCAGAAATTGTATTTACTTGCCATAGCTATTTTGTTTTATCCTTGTAAGAGTGAAGTCACAATATTTCGCATGTTTTAAAAAGGCATCCAATAGGGCAATTAAATTAAATTTTAAATTAGTCTGTTTCCCTTTAAAGGGTTGTGCATGCATGGATCTGCTTATCCAAATCCCTGTGGTTATCTTTACCCCAGTTGCCAGAGGAGTTAATAAGCATGAAAAGGTGTTATCTAGTATGGTCCAAATAATATATATTATTTCATTTCATCACTAGAATAATTCAATTTCATAGGTACAGTTATACCCATTTTTAGATTGGAAAAACTGAGGCCAAGAGATTAAGTAACAAGATCACACGTGAGTAAGTAGCAAAGCTGAAGTTCAAACCCGGGGTGGCTGTCTTACTAGTAGGTAAGAGCTCTAAGTCTGAGTCAGATACAGACAACTTAACCTGAAAGTAATAATTACAAATAAAGCGATATATATTTGGCTCAAGATAAATTATTCAGTGCAATTTTGGAGGGGGCCGTTGGTTTGTTTGTTTAGGTCTGTAGCATTCAAAACCCACTATCAGACGGGTTGTTTTGCCAGAGACTTGGTTACAACTTACGCCGAGGGAAATGAGAACAGTAAACAGTAGACAATGTGGGGACAGTCTCAGACCAAACACCCTTTCCCCTTTGCTCCTTTCTTCTTCCCGTCGTGCGCTGTGCACTCGACAGCTGTCTTCAGGGACCCGCAGCAGAGGGCTTCTTCCTGAGCCCGATATGGAAGTGAGAAAGTGTCTTTGAATGGAGAACTGCCTACACGCCAGGCTCTGCAGCCTGTCAGGCTCCCGGAGAGCGGCTAGGGGAGGGCAGGGAGAACGCTGGAGGCGGAGGGTTCTAGAATCAGGACAGACAGCCATGCAGCCTCGGGGCCAGGGACTGCAGCTCCCCTCACCCCCTCCTGGAGACTGAGGCCTCCACCCCAGCCACAAAAATATCTCGGTGATTTGTGATGCAAAGTCATCATTGCCAACAGCGTCAACAGGGGATGCAGCTGTTCTAGCCCTGCACTTGGACTTCGGCACCGAGACAGCTAGCTCTCAGCACCATTTCTGCAGGAAATCCGGGGCTGGCTGAGCAACCGCCTCAACTGAAAGTCGATGGGAGCAGGACCTTCCCCTAGCAGGTACTGGGGTTATTCCCAGAGAATCCTGTGCCAGCGCTGGAGAGTTCGGGAGAGGTTTGCACCACACCCTCCTCCCTTTGATATCCAAACCGCATCCCTTTCCTCGGCTCCCGTAAATACAGATGTTAGCGGAAATTGCCTTTGACTGGGAGCATATGTCCTGGTATTTTCAGGTTGTCATCCGTGCACCTACATGCTGTTTTCTTCCCGGGGTTTGGCTTTTCCGGCCTCGTTGTGGGTCCCCATCCGGGTAACCCAGACCCGTAGGAAATTATTTACTACCGCAACTGCACAGGCTTCCTCCGTTCACAGTCTTGCCCAATAGCGGGCTTCCAGATGACCATTCTTTCCTTTACACTTTTTCTAAATTTTCTCAGGTAAGTATGTGTTGCTTTTATTTAAATTTGTGCATGCGGCCGTGGGGAGCAGGGAAGTGCATGTTCGTTTTTTTACAGAGAAAAAAATTATTTTGAAGGTACATCCATATCGACGGTTGGCACGCCATTTCCTCTCTGCCCTGCTTCTCTTCCCGTCCAGCTGGTGATGATCCCTTTGCTTACGTGTCATTTGCAGGAGCGATACTCTGTCTGGTTCTGTAGATTTGGGACAGAGGAGATATCTGACCTAGTCGTTGGTACCACCTGAGGCTACGGTCCGGACTTATTCAGAACCGTAGGGTTTTGGAGGTAGAGAGACAGCCCTGTGCATCAGCTTTTAGAGCCCATTCACCTGATAGTGAGACACAGGGGCCTTAGCGTGGTTGCAATGACTTGAGGTGACAAGATCACAAAACAAGGAACAAATATAGGGCGGGAGCCCACGCCACCTGTCCCTTTGTCCATCCACAGGGCCTCCCTGCTTTTGCTCTGGCCCCTCTGGATCTCACTCGATTGATTTGGGAAAATGCCATCTACCTGACTCCTCGTAGCCAGCCATTGTCATAGTTGAGTATCTCCAGGCCTCACCTACCATCCAGAGCAGCACGTGTCTCATTAATTGGAAATGCATGGGCCTGGACCAAAAATAAATGGATTTTGAACTAACCAGATTGAGATGGTCCAATATTTTTATTGAAGGAGAATAAGCCATCAAGTCATCTGAAAAACTGCAGCTGCTTCAAATTATGGGACGCTTTGAATGAAACAATACACACTGGCTTCAAAGGGGGGTGGAGTGCTATAACCTGATTCTCAGACGCCAGCCTCTCTGCTGAGGAAAATGGCTCCTCCCGTAACTGTGTGAAACGTTCATGTATTTCCCTTTGGCCGACTTTCAAAGTTGTTTCTCACTGGGAACCAATGATTTTAGGTGGCACCTAGAAAAACAAGTTTCAAAATTTTAATAATTGTATAATGTTTTAATGAGTCTTAGAGAGGGAAGTAGCACAAAGAGCTTGAGAGTTAATGAATACTTTTCCTTCACCGCAACTAAGTAAACAAAAAAAGTCAATTTAAAATTGACTTGGGACACCTGGGTGGTTCAGTCGGTTAAGTGTCCGGCTGTTGATCTCAGCTCAGGTCTTGATCTCAGGGTCCTGAGTTCAAGCTCCCCATTGGGCTCCGCTGTGGATGTGAAGCCTCCTTAAATCAATCAATCAGTCGATCAACCAATAATAACATTGGCTTAAAGAAAATCATTAAATGGGTAATAGCACAATTGGTATGAGAAAGTGGCCAAAATGGTGACGGTGCCTTATTGTTGAGTGACGTGTAAAAACCGAGGTTCTGAGACAAAGGGAGGCCAGGGGTTTATGAAGACAGAGCAAAATGCCACTAAAGATACGGTTGATGTCAGAATCAAAACTAACTCCTATTTAAGAGTTCTCAAGAACTCCGGCACCTTGTCATTTGGCACCAAACAAAAAGCTGTTCATTAAATCACTTTTGTGCAGATTTCTTGATTTGAGTCTCTCCAGAGAGAAGGTGTGAATTTCCAGTGTGCCACTTAAGCCAGAGGGATGCCTTCTCCTGGCTCAGGTGGCACTAACTCACTCCGTATTCCTGAAATACAGAAAATAGGTTTCTCTCAGTTGGTTGATTGACACGTGCACTCGATTTCTTTCTTTTTATTTTTTCTTTTCCTGTGAAATCAAAGTTCATGCTTTCCCCGGTTCTGAGTTAACTCTTTGAACCTGTACCTTTTCATTTGCCCTTGAAATAGCAGGAAGAGCAGTCAAACACAAACCAAACAGCAATAAGACATAGTAACGATGTCCATGATGAGGTGCTTCAGAAATAGCAGGGACCTGCTTACACTTCATGCATGTTTTTCATAAAGCCAACCTCCAGGGCTTAGAGATCATGGTCAGGGTGAGAGAGCTTCGTCTGAAATGAGCTTCTAGAGCCGTGCGTTGCCCGGACTCCCAAAAAAGAAGGCGACCGAAAGAGCATTCTGGACATGATGGACTCCTTGTAGGAGGGACTGGGGGAACATTCTGGATACATATCTACAAAGTGGATACCATTTTTGCTTGCTTTTAAAAGCAAATCTAAAAATACATTTCCTAGCAGCTGTGTAACTGCAAAACAAAAAAATCTGCTTCACTGCAGTGCAAATCATTTACTAGATATCTCCAGGGTTCCGATCTGAATGCTTCAGAAATTTGCTTTAGATTTTATTGTGTATATTTAGACCAAGGAGCCTATTAGCTTGCGATCTGGGTGAACCTCCGCATTCTCATGAAAATGAGAAATGCGCCATTCTGGGCAAACCTAAGGCTATAATTATGTTAATCTGGCCCTTTTAAGACTGAAATATGTTGTTTTAAAATGTTTCTGTATTTTTATTATTCGTAACAATGATCCGAAGAAATTTAGTGAAATGCTAATAAGTTTTTGCTCAGTGTCACTTTGTGACTAGAGCATAAAAATGACCCAAATGGGCTATTTTCAGTTTTTAATTCTGACAGAGAATTCCCATTCGTAGATATACAGTCCATCTTAATAATAAAAATGACCCAAACCTTCATGTGTATTTTAAATGTAGATGCAGTGAATATATGTCAAAGGCCATCTTGATATGTAAGTTCCTTGACAGCATTTTTACACTTGCATTAAATCCCTGTGCTTTGCAATAAATAAATAAATACATAAATAAATAAATCACCTCAGTTCACTATAGAAAGGAAGGAAAGAAGGAAAGAAGGAAGGAAGGAAGGAAGGAAGGAAGGAAGGAAGGAAGGAAGGAAAAGCAAAAGGAAAAGAAAAGAAAGGAAAAGAAAAAGTGCCAAAAACTATCTTTCGAGCAATATGGCAAGATAAATGTTTTTCTATCAAGGACTATCCTAAAGCACTCAGATCCCTGTTTTTAATATAAATGTGGGACAAGACTAGAAAGGACAACATAGTTGACATTCTAAAAGCATCCAAAAATTTGTGTCTAGCTCATTGGCTCATCCTTGCCCTCACCAACCAAAACTTTTCTTCTGGCTACAGGTGACTTTCATTCCCAAAGCGAGGCTTTCCCAAGGGGCAGGATGGGAAGGGAAGGTGAAAGAGCAAATGCAGACATGGGGGTAATGGCCCATCTCATAGTTTTTATAAATAACTGATGTTTGAATTTCTATCAATATAAAGTTGATTGGAAATCTTTTATCGAGCCTGATACAGCTTTAGAATCATCAACTAATTTGGAAATGGGAATGAGGAAAAGCACTTTCTTGACTGTGAATCCATCACATATAACTGGACTTCGTTTTCTCAGGGGTGTGTCTTTGGAATATAATACAGCAAGGCGCTCCTCCTTTCAGAGTCTTCCATTCATTCTTTCTTTCTGTGAGCTCATGTTTGTCGTTCGCATCATTCTCCTATGAATATATTAAAGCAAATATTATCCATTCTATTCATTTTGCTCTCATTTGAGTGAGCCCACGAATTGTGGGCGATTTTAATAATAACCCGGGCAGTTCACACTTCTCTGCGTGCAAGTCATACAAGAATAATTCAGCTCACTTGATGTTCACAGAACTAGGAGGTGTCCCTGAAGCAACTGAGCAGCAGAACGAGAGGCTCAGGAAAGCTCAGTGGCAAGGCCACAGTCGCGGCTGCGAGAGCGCCAACCAGGAGATCCTCAGGAGGAGAAACAGAGTGTTTTCAGTCAGCATCCAGTACTCCTTCTAGCACAGCCCACTGCCTTCCCTGGGTGTCATGGTGGGGAGGAATACTGATAGAAGAGGATGGTTAGCCCCCTAATTTTTTTGTTCATTTGTTTTGGGAACTAATTTGTAGACTGCAGCCTATTCAAGGAGAAGTTGAGGCTGAAGGTCATCAGAACGAAGCCAGTGACTCAGTTTAAGAAACTGCCTTTGTCTGTTTATTCACCCCTGTCTTCCTGTCCTCTCTGGGAGAATCTTTGTCCCCATGTTGCTTTTGAAGTGAGTTGAAAGCTCTGGCTGCTGGTCATGAACCTGGAAAGCCTCCATAGATTACGAGCATTTTCTTCACCTGTCTCTCCTCCTCTGTGGCAGAGCAGTCTTTCCATTCAGGGGCAGTGGTTTTGTGCATGTGCAGGGTGCGGTGGGGACAGCTAGACCATGGCCAGCCCTTCACCTGATGTGGAAATGTCGTATGGACCATGACTTCCTTTCTTTAAAATTGTTTTTAATGTTTATTTATTTTGAAGGAGAGAGAGAGAGAGAGAGAGAGGGAGAGAGAGAGAGAATGAGCAGGGGAGGGGCAGAGAGAGAGGGAGACACAGAATCCGAAGTAGGCTCCAGACTCTGAATTCTGAGCTGTCACCAAAGAGCCTGATGTGGGGCTTGAACCCACAAACTGTGAGATCATGACCTGAGCTGAAGTCAGACACTTAACCGACTGAGCCACCCAGGTGCCCCTGGACCATGACTTCTTTACATGGAGTCACTGAGTGGGTCGCTCTCCGTTTGTTGCTCATGAGCTACTTGGAGTTGGAAACACAGGGCTTCCTTTGAATGTAGGAATGCCCAAAGTCAGGGAGTTTTTGGGACACAGGAAAGCAGATCCTGTCTTGGAGGAGGAGGCTTCTGGCAGTGTTGGAACCTAGTGGGAAGCGGTGACTGGCTAACCTCCCCCAGCTGTCGAACAGGGCAAGGCCGGGCAGGGCGTGGGCGGAGAAGCTTGCCAAGCCCAGCCTCGGGGCATGCACAGCTCCCCAACTGGTTGTCTTTGAGGCTGTTATTTATCCAAATAAGGAGAAGTAGTGGTTTTGCTGACCATCTCAGATTTCCGGCCCTGTCCACTGGCTTGCTGGCTGACTTGACATGATATTTGAACTGAAAACACAAAGGTATTCCTTTGAAATGGAGCCCTCTTGTGGGGCTCGCGGAAATCCTGGGGTCATCAGTTGGAAGGCGGTTCTTCCCCACATTTGTAGATAACGATAACGGGAATATGGTCGGGTCTCTCTTACTGTTCTCTTGTGTCTCCTGTGACGTTCGATACAGATGACTTGGTTCAGGTATTTCTGAACCCGATTTTACGTGGTGAGGATACTGATCTTACTGATCCCTGAACCACTGCCTTCCTTTGAAGAGTATTCAAGGAAGATCGAGCCTCCACGCTGAATTCTTAACACTCGAGTATAAGATTGTTCTGGCACTTCATAGACCCTGGCCATGTTATTTGGCTTTGGGTAAGACACTGGAAGTCTCTGGGCCCCAGTTCCTCATCTGTAAAGTGGGGATTATAACGTTTATCTGATGGGAATCTGCTGGGAATTCAATGAGCTGATTTTGGAAAGCATTGGTTAATAGGAAGTCTTCAAAAATATTCGTTTCCTTGCCCTCGTTCCACTTTCTCCTGGCAGATTTAGCTGAAAGTATTTATTTATAGAGAAATTGTAAGTAATTACTATTGTCACCCAAAGTTTAATAAGGTCAGCTTTCTGAATTAGGATTTAACCAAACCAGTAGAATTGAGATATTGATGGGAGCTTCCCACTCCCTTCTACTCCCTAGAGCAGTGGTTCTTCAAGAATGTTCCATGGATCAGCAGCTTAGCATCACCTGGGGACCTGTTAGAAATGCAAATTCTCAGGCTCAACCCCTGACCTACTATCTCAGACACTCTGGAAGTGGGCACATTAATCTGTATTTTAGCAAGTTGTCCAGGTGATCCGAATGTATGTTAAAATTGGAGAACCCTTTGCGGTTTGGGTCAGAGGTCTACCTGTTCCTCTCCGACACTTGGCGTTCCCCACCTCTCATCTCTAACCACGCCTTAACTTCCTGCCTGGAATACTTAAGAAAGCAACCTCTTTCTTTCTCCTCTACTGAAGTCTTGCTCATAAATTATGGACTCACTTAATCTCCCCTCTTCAGAGCAGTGTTCCTCAACCATCCCAGCCAGAAGACTCTTACTCTCTTATAGATTCCTTGAGTATTTGTGGATTGCGCTCATTGAACACTAGCCAGAGTTATTCTTGCTTTGTCTCATTTTGAATATTCATATACGTGCCTCCTAATCCGTACTAGAATGTAAGCTCTTAAAAGGCAAGACGTATGTCTTAAAGATCCTTCTCCCCGCTCTTCAGTCTTAATTAACCCTGGGCTTTTGTACAAAGTGGCTATTCAGTAAATATTTCATGGATGCACAGAATGTGATCATGTAGAGGCAGTCTGGATTAGACTTCCGGTTTATGGGTAATCAACCTGATGTTAGCATCTGGTTCCGAATGCAGGTTCCACCATGTTGCCATGTGACTCTTGGAAGACACCCTGAGTGGGGACATCCAGGACCACCAGCTTGGTCCAAACTAGCAGCTCTTCTTTGCCACAGACTCCAGTGAGACCCAAGGGAAACAGACACGTTTTCAAGGATACATTCAGTGACTTTATAAACCTGGGACCTTTTTGATTCTCTCATAACTAATGAAAGCTGGGAAATGTATGAGCCTGTGTCATGACAGAACCGATGGCACCTCTTTTCAGTCTCACAGGAGAGGATTTCCTCAGCTCATACACTCAGGACACCTGGGATCCCCATGGGAGTCCTTTCCGGTTTGAAAATTGCTTTGGTTGTTGCTAAAGAGAAAGTTGTTTGCTAAAGAGAAGAACAATTGGTTCTTCTGAAGCCACAAAGAATTGGTACCAGGGCTGTTTTGGTCTGGATCTCCCATCGTTGCTGTTTTCAAGTTTATTTTAAGGGAAAATTGAACTTGGTGGATCCGTGAATTATTGTCCTTGGGTGTTATCCTCTGGAGCTCTTCCCTCACAGGGTTCTTGCTGCTTTTGATACATTTGCTAATATTGTTCAGCTGAAGGTCAAAATAACAGCAGAACTAAAAAATTGTACATCAGAAGCCTCTTGTTCTCATTTATTTTTATGTATTTATTTTTAAAATTTAAATCCAAGTTAGTTAACATATAGTGTAGTAATGATTTCAGGAGTAGAATTTAGTGATGCATCACTTACATACCACACCCAGTGCTCATCCCAGCAAGTGCCCTTCTTAATGCCCATCCCCCATCAAACCCAGCCCCGCTGCCCACCTCCCCACCAGCAACCTTCAGCTTGTTCTCTATTGAAGAGTCTCTTATGGTTTTCCTTTCTCTCTGTTTCTATCTTATTTTTCCTTCCCCTCCCCTATGTTCATCTCTTTTGTTTCTTAAATTCCACATAGGAGTGAAGTCATATGATATATGTCTTTCTCTGACTGACTTATCTCACTTAGCATAATACCCTCTAGTTCCATCCACATTGTTGCAAATGGCAAGATTCCAATCTTTTTGATTGCTGCGTAATGTTCCATTGTGTCTGTGTGTGTGTGTGTGTGTGTGTGTGTGTGTGTGTGTGTGTGTGACATCCTCTTTATCCATTCGCCAGTTGATGGACATTTGGGCTCTTTCCATAATTTGGCTATTGTTGATATGCTGCTGTAAATGTTGGGGTGCATGTGCTTCAAATCAGCCTTCTGTATCCTTTGGATAAATGCCTAGTAGTGCAACTGCTGGGTCATAGAGTAGTTCTGTTTTGTTTTTGGTTGTTTTTTTTTTTTTGAGGAGCCTCCATACTGTTTTGCACCAGTTTGCATTCCCACCAGCAGTGCAAAAGGGCTCCCCTTTCTCCACATCCTCTCCAACATCAGTTGTTTCCTGGGTTGTTAATTTTAGCCATTCCGACAGGTGTGAGGTGGTATCTCATTGTGGTTTTGTGCAAAATTCCCTTTTAAACTGGCTCTGCTGGCATAACTCACCTAGTGTTGTGTGTTTGTTCTATTACTTGGCAATAGAGCCAGCACACGCTTTGCTTTGATTGATATGAAAACAGAGCAGGATACAGGCAGTGGGTGATGCTGTTAGAAGGCGTCCATTGTGACCCGGGTCGACGGGCCACTCCAGGAAGGTTGTGAGCAGAGAGGGAGGGGTGCAGAGGGACAGGGAGCGGGCCTGAAGGGAGTCCACATGCCAGGGAGCACTCAGTGTTCAGACGCTGGAACCGCCTGGACACTGCCACAGGGGTCCTGGGAGGTGACGGGACAGTGACAGACCAAGAACAAAAGACCATTGTTTTTGAGCTTGCCATCTATTCGTTTTCCAGCTTGCCACCCACCAATTTGCTTACACACCATTTTTTCCACTGAGAAGTATCTATCCTTAAGCTGAAGCTCTGAGCATAAAATTCTACACAGATTGTCACATTGTTGAGATGTGGTGAGAATGTGTCATATCATCAGACTGAGGTATTTTTTTCAAAAATTGTTACACTGAGAAACGCCTGGGGGGCTCAGTCGATTGAGCATCCGACTTTGATTTCAGCCCCAGTCATGGTCTCCTGGTCATGAGTTTGAGACCCACATCAGGCTCAGTGCTTGCCGTGAGGAGCCTGCTTGGGATCCTCTCTCTCTCTCTGTCTCTCTCTCTCTCTCTCTCTCTGTCTCTCTCTCTCCGACCCCTCTCTCTCTACCCCTCCCTACTCACGCTCATGCTTTCTCTCTCTCTCAAGATAAACTTAAAAAGTGATGATTTATTAAAATTTTTGATTAAAACCTTCTTACATTGTTGTGGCCATCCTAAAGCTGTGTCGTGGTTGTATCAACTTTTTTCACTTACGATGTAATCAACTTGGTCAGTTTCTCTAATGAAAGGTTAGAGAGGCATAGGATAAAGTGACAAAGTTGTAATCCCTCTTTCAGTGACCCATACCCCTTTGAGAGATATGGTCCCAGGAATGTCACTCGGTATTGGGATTGGAGTCATTGAGGTGAAGAATGTTAATCAAGTAAGGCTTAGACATTTTAACCCATAAGTAATGTGGCATCTGTGACTAATGAAAGTATATGCGCGTGTGTATACGTGTTTACACATGTATGACTAGTGATGCAGTCATATCTATATAGTGATAATCAGTGATACAGAATATAGAAGTATGTGTATGTAAGTGTAATGTATATAAACATATACTAACATACATGTAACTGATTTTGGTCAAGCAAATAAAACCTAATAGTAATCATGAAGGTATCTGGATAATTGGATCCAAAGCCCCCTGAGATGTCGATTATTTTTTTTCCTTTGCTGTGAAAATCTGGATCAGAGAGTGAAGCAGACCAGGTACTTCTCAAACCGAATTCACCATGCTGCACGATGAAGTTCAGAGCTCAAGCAGATAAACATTCCCTAGTCCCTGCAGGGAAGGCCTTGGGGGCGCGGTGCCTCCCAGAGTGGCCCTCTGTGACTTAGAGGACACATATTTTTCCACTTACCTGTGAAGGAAGCAGGGACACGATGGAGAGCCCAGCTTGCTGCTACGTGACTCGGTCACTGTGCGGAGGTGGGCGAGGTTCGTAGCCCCTGACACGTCCTTCTCCTAACCAATCACGAGGGGATAGGAATGGCAGATCTGTGTGTGTCACTGACTTCAGGGCCCGCGAACTTGTAAGCTGCAGACTGCTGGGTGATTATCAAGTGTATGTGGCTATGTGTGTCCATAACCGCCTAAAATCCTTCATGGAACAAGAAACATGGTCAATAAACAAAGCCATGTATTACCTGCTTCGGAGTGCGTGTTGGCAAGCTAAATGGGAGTGTAGAGAACAGTCAGAAAAGGGAAAGGAACGTCGAAGGCACTGTAGAGTTCTGTTTGGGTGACAGAAATGACTTACCACGAGGAACAAATCTCTAAGCCCCAAAGGGAGATGCCTAAACGGAATAGTGTCCTTACAGGAGGACGTGCAGAGAGATGGAGATGAGAAAGGAGTCATTTGCACTATCTGTTACAAGTGGTAGAGAGAAGATACTGTTTTATAAACTGTAACTATTTTAGGTGCAGAAGGAGGCAGTCTTTGGCCTGGATGACCCAGGAGGATCCCAGAAGAAGATTATCAGGGAGAGAAGCACATTTTTCTTTTATCTGTCCTGCAGCTCCACACAGTTACTGACTGTGGCTTGGAAGCTAGGTGATTTAGTTAACATTATTCTAGTCTGTTCCGGACTGGGATCTTTAATCACCGTTGGGCAGTGTTATGTCAGCCGGGCCCTGGTCCTGGAGGGTTCACCAGCACTTCCCATTTCAAAATATTTGTGGAAATAAGACTCCCCTTAAATATAGCCATCAGCTAACCATTGACTGGACCATCTCTTTGCTGAGAATTGAATAATTTTGGCAAGAGCCTGTCTGTCTCGTGTCTGGGAGACATTCCATTTATGATAAAATGAAACATTAATAGTTTCGCAAAGACCTCACAAATGACCGCCTTTCCAATTTTGACAGTGTAAGCAAGACGAACTTGAAATTTCCCAGCACCATAATTAACTTCCCTTCACAATGCCCTCTTCATGCTCATGAGCACATTTTAGATTTCCTCTTATCATATGTAATTTTTTAAAAGCCAATAAAGAAATGATTGAGAGAGAGGAAAAAGAAATAAATTTCACAAGACTGTTAACCTTACCAAAGCATAAAAATTATTTCCTGTTGAGGTAATGCTGAATATTTACTGGCGTGTTCTTTTTTAATATCAACTTGAAAGAAATAAATGGCTTCCACTTTGCTTATCGTGCCCATTAATGAAAGGAAGAAAGGGAATCAATAGTAGAACATTCTAGACGCAGCTGGGAAGAACAAATTCACAAAGGCTGCAGCCTCCCAAGGTAGGTCATGCAGAGGAGGGTCCGGCGAAGAAAGGACACCAGAGAGTGGGGACTTCGTGGTTGGCCGCACCCAGACGGAGCCCCCCCGCCCCCCGCCCCGTTTTGTGGTGAATTAGCCTGAATGAGCTGTTCTCTGGGGAGCACGAGCCAGACAGGTGAAGTCAAGTTCTTTACAGCTCCGGGATATCGCTTAAGACATTAGCCTGCCTGGCTCGTCAGTTGGCACTCAAGGACCTTAGGATATCGAAACTGCCCATCTCTCTCGGGTGACCTGCGTGCCTCTTACTGGAAGTATGTAACTCATGCTGATTCACCGCAGGGTCGGGCCGTTTTCAAACTCCTGACAGGGAATGGCAGCTCTCATGATGACGAGGCCACACGTGTCCTCTCCACACTGTGCCCTGAAGTGTTTTAGAAAAGTGCAAGGAGGGGCGCCTGGGTGGCTCAGTCGGTTGAGCGTCTGACTTCAGCTCAGAGCATGATCTCAAGGTCCGTGGGTTCGAGTCCCGGGTTGGGCTCTGTGCTGACAGCTCAGAGCCTGGAGCCTACTTCGGATTCTGTGTCTCCCTCTCTCGCTCTGTTTCTCCCTCACTCATGAACTCTCTCTCTGTCTCAAAAATAAATAAACAGTAAAAAATTTTTTTAAAGAAAAGTGCAAGGGAATTGCTCTGCATGTGACAGGAAGGGAGAGACGGGAGAGGTTCCCTGCCCCCCACCCCGCCACCCCGCCCGCCTGGCACGGCACCTGGGTCAACAGAAGCCACCTGCCTCCACCGTGGCTCGCGAGTCCCTGTGTTGCGTGTGGCCTGACGCACTGAGTGGAACAGCAGTGAGCCCTCGGTGCGTCTGTCTTCCCGGGCGGGTGGGTGCGCGTGTGCAGTGTGGCCCAGACACCGCACATCCATCCTTACAAGCCGTCCTGCTTGCATAAACAGCCCTACAGCCGCAAACAACCCCTACCTCTCCCTTCCTGGAAAGCGTGTGTTTGAGGAACAAAACCTGCCAAATGTACGCCAGATGCGCCGGGGGCTTGTGCGTCCCAAACTCTGGGGAGAACTCACAAACTCCTGCTGATTGGATTAAATATCGAAGCAAGGGTTTTCGTGCTCCTTCTCCTCCTCTCCGACCTCCTGGGTGGCGTCTGTTACACCGCTTCATCCAAATATTGTTTCCGATGGGACCTCTTAGGAGGGAGAAGGTGTCCTGTGCTCCCTGTCTCCCTCCCTTCACCCCCACAAAGCATTTTGATGTCAGTAAACAGTTTTTTTAGAAAGCCTGCGACACTGACTGGATTTGAACCTGAGGGACGTCAATGGAATTCTTTGGGTCAGCAAGAACAGCCTCTAAAAGCCTGAAAATGTCTTAGAAATGCACAGGCTTCCCAGAGCGTGGTCGCGGGGCGTGGAGCGGGGCCAGCGGGTTTCCAGCCCAGCATTTGGAGTTACTTGTCGCCGGATTCCCACTTGGATAGCTTTCTTCCCTCCCCTCCCCCCAGCCCTGGTCCCTGGGGGCTCAGAGAGCCTGGTGGTGATTAAACAGAGCCTTAGCCGCCAGCGAAGGAAATGCTTTTTCTCCCTCACCGTTTGTGAGGGATGCGTTGATACCTGTCCCTTGCTCAGCGCTGCACAAGCCACTTCTTGTTGGGAACACACACCTTCTGGTGTCTGCTGTCCTGCAAGAGATCAGCTGCGTTAACAGCAGTTGCCGTTGGGGGGGGGGGGTCTCTAGAGACTGCCCCGCCCTCTCCTCCGCCACCTTGTTGAGGGGTGGCGCAGAAGGGCTCTGGCTCCCTTTCTGGAATCCCCTGTTGCTGTACCCCTATTTCCCTCTCTCTTCTTTCAGGTGTGTTTCCCAGAATGAAACTTGCCTGGCACTCGGCAGGAGTGATTAATGGCTGCTACCCAAAGTTCAGCTTGGTAAAACCAGGCTGGTTAATTAATAGACAGCCTCCTTAATCACCCTTCTGTTTTCTTTCCCCTGTTCCACACGAGGAGGGGAGAGGCTTACGTTCCTTCCCTTCACTTGCCAGTCCGCTGACTTCCGAAGCCTGGCAGCAGAATGAGTGCTGGGCGCTGGTCTATCTAGATTTTTCTCAGCAGATCACACTCTGGGAGTGGGTCCGACATGGTCATTCGTGTACTCGGGTTTCCGACGGTCTTGTGGTGGCTGGCTGGCCGTTTTCGTGATCCTGTTTGCCTCTCGGTCCAGTGCAGTTTGTGGTATTGCCTTCACTGGTAACCCATTTACCTAGGCCTCTCAGAGGCCAGTCGTTGGTGTGTGTTTTCCGTGTAAGCAATTGTTAACGGCCTGAGTCACCCATGGGGTAGCCTGTGGTTGGATGTGAGCTGAGGTTACTCAGTGACTAATTTCCAAGGGGAGGAGAAATTGGCTTATCATGGGGAGGACTACTTTTCATCCATGCCTGTGACAGCCTCCCTCCGAGGACTGGGTGAAAGAAAATGGTTTTTACTGGTTATAAACACTCAAGCCGAGAGCATTTCAGGATCTGTGGCCTTTGAGATTTTTTTTTTCCCTGAAGAGAAATCTGTCTAAAACATCCAAATGTGGAACCGAGGACTTAGATGAAGTCAGTAAACAAAGGAGTCGCGTAATTGGGAGCTGAGCCAATGTGCTTTTTTCACGGCGTGAGTTATACAGGTGATTTCCGTAAGAAAAACGTAAGTGGCTTTAATTCTTTGAGGATGAAAGAGTCTCATAAGAATCCTTTTCAGTTTTTGTCCGGTTACTTCATTGTGTGGTCTGATTGACTGGTGTGTTTACAAACTCTAGACTTGGAAGGGTGGGGTTTGAAATACAATAAACTGTACAGAATGCTCCGTTTCCGCAAATATATATATTTTAAATACTCCACAAAGAGACATGATTACATGAGACAGTTTCCCAAAATGATTTGAAATAAACATTTTGCATGCTGGATTTTTTTTTCCCAGAAACAATTTTAAGATTTTTGCCCCTTCTTATCTTACATTCAGGAAACTTCTAAATGAGCAATGTTTGATTTAACTTACTGGGCTTCGGGGAAATGAAATATAGATATATTGTGAGGATTCCTATCTCAGATTTCAGATCATTAATTTGAAACTGCCCCCACATTCTTTCTGGTCTCTAGGAAGTATGGCCCAAACAGCTTACTGAGGTCTGTGCTATAGGCAGCCTGTCAGCCGGGGCCATGGTGCTGAGCTCCGGAGGAGAGTCTGCCGTTGACAAGAGCTGGAGGCACTCAACCGAGGGAAGGCAGGGGTTTGGGCAGGAATGGTCGGAGGAGAGGTGATGCTCAACAAAGTAAGGCGTAGAGTAAAGAGAATTGTCTGGTTCATTCACTGCCAGTGATTCAAGTGAAAATAAATGAATATTTTTTTGTCTGGGCCAAGATCTAGGCAAATAGAGATCTGAGGTGTGCTGGTCAGGTGCAAAAAAAAAACCTTTATTTCCTGGGTTTAGATTAGCTTCTTCCTGGTGTAAAATGAAATTCTTCAAAGCCCACATAAAGACATTAGTGTTGAAAGTTTCTGGGTCAGAAGTGTCAGTGACACAATGTATCCAGTATTTTGAGAGAAATGACATGATAGGATTAGTGGCATCAGAGACTGCTGGGAGAAGAAGCGAGTCAGATATATACTAAGGTGAGTCACAACTGTGTGCTGTGTGAGTTTTCCGCTAACTTATTTTACTTAAAACAATTTTTTTGTTTTTTATTTATTTTTGAGAGACAGAGAAAGACTGTGTGAGCAGAGGAGGGTCAGAGAGAGAGGGATACACAGAATGTGAAGCAGGCTCCAGGCTCTGAGCTAACTGTCAGCACAGAGCCCAACGCAGGGCTCGAACTCCTGAGCCGTGAGATCATGACCTGAGCCGAAGCTGGATGCTTAACGTCCTGAGCCACCCAGGTGCCCCTTATTTTACTTTTAAAGTCTGATATAATTTTCTTCTAAGAGGTCTGACTTCGAGGCCAAGTGCAGAGAGAACTCAAAATGCATTTAATGCCATTCCTGTACTCATTAGCCAAAAAAGGCCAGTTAAACAACAAAACAGAACAAAACCATGTAGGTGCCTGATTCTAGGAAGATCTCTCCGCGGAAAGAACACTAACATAGAAGGCTGGAACTTCTTAAGATGATGTATCATAGAATCTTAATCATCATCCCAATTGTCGACCAGGGAGTGAATAGCTCCTGGAGTATACAAAGTCTACTTTTTACTGGATTCGCAAGTGGTCTCCTTGGGAGAGCATCGTGAAAACTTGTAAAAGATTCCCTTTTCATCTCTCCATCGATTCCACCTCATTTTCAGAGTGATTGCCTTTGGTTGACCCATATCCTTTCTTGTATGGACCTCAGTTTTCAAATTTTAAAGGTTCATCCTAGTTGTAAGTTTAAAACATTTTCCCACTGTCTAATGGAAACATCATGTCATTCTCTTCCTGGGCGCTCTATAGAGCTGAGGATGAAATTATCATGGGTTCTTTTTATCACGGGTCTTGTAAAGTCAGTCATAGTTTGGCAAAGCAAGATAGGAATTCTGTCCAAGACTTCCAACCTCCAACGTTGATGGAAGCATTCAACCTTAGGTCACCTGTTCTGTCATAGCTGAGTCCTTGTATTCACAACAGCTGTGGATGACTCGGGTGGCTGGTGATTCTTTCTGTGACCCTGTTGGGTGATGGCAAGGGTAGTCTGAAATGGACAAGACAAGGTGATAGGCAGCATTATCATCGGTAGAGGATGCTGATTGCGCACAGCTAGGATCCATTCTGGTTGGCCCAGGCCCCATTCTGGTTGGTTGGTACCCATGTAATATTAGCTACCCGATGTTAAATATTTTGACTACCGCCCACATTCCCATACGAGTGCACAGCGTATGAAAATTACTGTTGTTACCTTTCTTTCTGAATTCATCTATATGTGACATCCAGAAAGTCTAATGAGATTTTTGTGTATTTTATTTTAAAAGTTAGTTGTATACTATACTTCCTAACCATTTCTTTTCACATCACCAAACTTATTTTTTTTAAATACCTATGCAGGTATCTGTTGTTGTTTTTTAAATTGTTTCAATGTTTATTTTTAAGATAGAGAGACAGAGACAGCACAGGTGGGGGAAGGGCAGAGAGAGAGGGAGACAGAATCCAAAGCAGGTTCCAGGCTCCGAGCTGTCAGCACAGAGCCCGACACAGGACTCAAACTCACGAACAGCGAGATCATGACCTGAGCCAAAGTTGGCCATTAACCGGCTGAGCCACCCAGCCGCGCCAGTATCTCTGTTGTTCTAAAAGAAATTTACTTAACTTTTCACTAATTAAAATTAGTTTTATATTTTCCTTTCATTAATATTTCTTATCCTTCTAGACAGTTAGGTACCACTTGAATTATTAATGTGTCTTCCTACTGTCTTGCCAGAAAAGGGGTCAGGATCCCCCAAATTCTGATGTAATCTGAGGCAGGATAAAGAGGACTAACAGTTTGGGTGATTGTTTATCCAAAGTGGGTTCTAGACATTTGAGACCTTTTTTTTTAATGGTATCAATAATGACAGTAGTTACCTACCTTTTGTTACACTTGATTTGCTGTGAGCATTCGCTGTGTTATGTTTTATACATAGCAGCATGTTTGAATCTGTATAAATTTATCCTTACCTTCATTTGGATTTCATCTTGCGTTGTGCGGTCTGATTGCCTGGGGAGATTGGCCAGATATGGGCTACTGCCTAAGCCAGTGCCTCTTGTGTTTCATGATCTATGAAGTCTGCCTTGCTTACCACTGTTCTTTTCACTGAGCCTTGCCTGTGGGAGATAGGATATTTAGATAGAGATATTTATAAAGGATCTGTGTAGACCTGCAGCAGAACTTCTGACATATGGTACCTCAGCCATTGTGGGAGGAGAATCATGTATATTATCACACAGTGACCTTGGGAATGCCCTCCTGGTCTAAAGCCCTGAGCACCTCAGCCACGAGGGTGAGAGGTGAATGAGCAGAGAGAGGACCACATGGGCTAGAGCTTGTGGAGCAGATGCATCTGGAGCCAGACCTTGACCCTCAGCCCTGGTTTGGATCCGCAAGGGCCAGGAAAGGGGGAGTGAGTCTCAAGGGGAGGACAGCCTGAGGATGTTCCAGGAGAACAGACTAGCCTGTTGTGGGAGTGTGTGTAGGGCTAACGGAGATAAAAGTGTAATTGCACGTGAGGAGTCTGCGTGCTCTGGGGCCCCTGGAAGCAGGTGGCCCCCACGAGGGCATTGAGGAGCCAAATCAGTGACGCGCATGTAGGACACACTTGGAAGGTTCCTTTTGGTTGCTACATATGTGCATCTTGCTTGCATTTTTTTTTATTGGTCATTTCCGTTAGAAAATTCACCATTATGTGTAAAACCCCTGAGTCAGGGATTCTGCCACTGCTGGGTTCTCCTAGAGACAAGGCTTCTTCCTCTATGTGCTCATCTAAGAGATAGACAGAGGAATGTGTCTTCTCAAGGGCAGGAACTTGGGGACTTACTTAGAACAATGCCTGGTTCTTAGCAGGTGCTTGGTACACACTGCTTACTAAGTGAATGAATTTATAAGATAAGGATCAGTATGTATTCAGAACATTGGTCTCTATTTCTCTTCATAAAGCCTTCTCCAGTTGCCTCTGTTTTTTCTTTTATCCCTCCCCATCACTCACACTGTAGGTCTCTTGACTGCTCACTTTGCTTCTGGTCCATTTGAGCCCACCTCCTCTCTCCTCATGCCCCTACCTCACCCACCCCACAACCGCTCATGCTCCCCTTGTCTGTCACATCTGCCAGAAGCCTGGGTGGGAATTATGGGCTCTTGTGATGGTACAAATCGAACTTGGGGAGTGGGCTTGGGAGGTACCAAAGCTGCCCATCCTTTCCCTGTAGCCATTTGGAGAATCCCAGTGAGTTAGTTATTATCCTCTTTGGCTTTGACCAAAACATAACATCAAATATTCATATTTTGAATTAATTTGTATTTTTATTCTGCCCCTTGCTACACACAGTAGTGTAATTGCAAATTAGTTTCCCCTTGCCCCCTTATCTTGATTCTTTTTTTATTGAGATATAATTGACATGTAACATTATATTAGTTTCAGATGTACAACATAATGAGTTGATGTTTGTATATATTGCAAATGATGGCCAGCAATAAGCTCAGTTAACACCCATGCATATTTGCAAATATTCTTCTTGTGAGAAGAACCTTTAAAATCTACTCCTCTACCAAATTTCAAATATACAATATGGCATTATTAATTATAGTCACCATGCTATACATTATATCCCCGTGACATTTATTTTACAACTGCACATTTATACCTTTTGACTTCCTTTATGCATTCCACCCAACCCCAACATCCTGCCTCTGGCAACCACCAGTCTGTCTATGATTCTTAAGTCATTAATTCTTTACTCATCGTTTCTTCCAAAGGAGAGCTAGTGGAAGACCGAGTGAGAGTCCTCACTCTCTTGAACTGGATGGTAATGACACTGCCCAGAAGTAACTGCTGCCTGGGCAAGAAGTACTTGGCTTACCATGGCCAATTCCATCAGTCTCTCTATCACAAGGCAACCCCAGAGGGGCTTTCTTGGATTCCCTCTCTTCACATACCTGAGATTCCTTTCCCTCTTCTCTCCCTTATTTTCCCCCACCCCCGAGTTTTGCCTCCAATTGCATTCTTATCTCTCAGATCATTATTTTATCTCAACCTCTTAGAGATGGTTTCTCCAAGGCTCAAGTAGAGGGGTCGTGAATTAATGAAACTTACTTCCACGTTTTCCCTGTGCATCTCATTCCCCTCTCTGGCCCTGCCCCTAGATTGTATCTGCTTGGAAAGACAGGAAAGATGCTTCGTAACTATTTTCCAGGGCCAATGCTAGAAAATGGGCCCCAGACAAATTTTAGAAAATAAAATGTTAGCACTTTTGATACATTAGATCCACATTTATTAAGAGTCTCTAAGAAGCTTTGACCTGACGACGTAAACCACTGCACTGTTTTCCCCCCAAAAACTTCACAATATTGAGCTTTTTATTGGGGATATTTGTTTCTTGTCCTTGCTTTAACTAACTACCACAAATTTAGTGGCTGAAAACACCAAAAATGCATTATTTTACAGTTGTTGAGATCAGAAGTGCAGAATGGATTTTACAGGCCGATATCAAGGTGTTGGCAGTGCCGCACTCCCTCTGGAGGCTCTTGGGGAGAATCCATTTCCTTCCCTTTTCCAGCTTCTAGAGGCCACCTGCATCTTCCGACTCCTGGCCCCTTCCTCCATCTTTACAGTTATCAGCGGAGCATCTTTTAATCTCTCTCTGACCCTGACTCTGACCCCCTCCGGCCTCTTTCACATGTAGTAGGATAGCATTGGGTCCATCTTCCCATCTCAATATTCTTAAAAAGGACCATCTGTAAAGTCCCTTTTTGCCGCAAAAGGTAACAGAGTTGGAGGTTCCAGGGATTAGAGTATGGACACCCTGCTCAAGGAGGGGCCGTAATTCAGCCTGAGGAAAGCCACACTGCCACACTGAGACGTCTCTACAAACATGAATATCAGAGTGAATTTTCTAACTCCTTGTTTTATTTTCAGATGCAGAGAGAAATTATTTATGCAAGAGGAGATGGCCCCGGTGCCTCTCGACCCGGATCCACAGCTCATCCACCCCATGCCATCCCAAATTCTCCGCCATCCACTCCCGTGCCCCATTCCATGCCTCCTTCTCCATCCAGAATTCCTTATGGGGGCACCCGCCCAATGGTTGTTCCTGGCAATGCCACCATCCCCAGAGATAGACTCTCCAGCCTGCCCGTCTCCAGATCCATCTCCCCCAGCCCAAGTGCCATCTTGGAAAGAAGAGATGTGAAGCCAGATGAAGACATGAGTGGCAAGAACATTGCAATGTACCGAAACGAGGGCTTCTATACCGATCCCTACCTTTATCACGAGGGACGGATGAGCATAGCCTCTTCCCACGGTGGGCACCCGCTGGACGTCCCTGATCACATCATTGCTTATCACCGCACGGCAATTCGCTCAGCGAGTGCATACTGCAACCCTTCTTTGCAAGCAGAAATGCATATGGAGCAGTCTCTGTACAGACAGAAAGCAAGGAAGTACCCAGATAGCCACTTGCCTACCCTGGGCTCCAAAACGCCCCCTGCCTCTCCGCACCGAGTCAGTGACCTGAGAATGGTAGACATGCATGCCCACCATAATGCCCATGGGCCCCCTCACACTCTGCAGCCAGATCGGGCCTCTCCAAGCCGCCAGGCCTTCAAAAAGGAGCCCGGCACTTTGGTGTATATTGAAAAGCCACGGACCACTCCAGGATTATCCAGCATCGTGGACTTCGGCCCACCTCTAGTTGAGAAGCAAGTGTTTGCTTACAGCACTGCTACAATACCCAAAGACAGAGAGACCAGGTAAGGTGGTGAGGGCGGCTACGGGTGGTCTGCGCCTGGGAGGGTCGCTTTACAGGGTCAAACCGAGGGAACAGGTGTCGGCAGAGCACCGACCCGTGCAGCGTGCCCGTCGGATGCGGCAGAAGCCATGGTAGCATCAAAGGCCATCATGGTCTACAAAGAGTTTCTGAATCAGTGCGGGGGTCAAGTGAAGCAGGCCAGTAGCCATGTTAAAGGTGGGGGGAGGGGCAGACACACAGCGCGGTGACACAGCGTGAGCCCACGGGGCATACGTCTGACGTCATCGTGAGCGTGAATCTGAATAAATGGAAAGAAAATCACCATCTGCAGAAACCATTTGGACTAACAGATCAGGAGCTCATGATAATTGATCTGCGCGTGAAAAGCAGGAGCGAGCAGTTCAAGTTTTAAGTGTTTGAAATCGCCATTTATGTTTTTCCTTATGGAGTGCAATTTTACTTTCTCATCTGGCCTTTGGAAACGGAGAGAATGTGTCACTGTCATCTAGGATGTCAAAGCATGGATTTGCATAAAAATAGAGTGGTTCAGATTTAATACTCATTCAGAAGTGGTGCTGAGGTCAGCAAAATTTGTCTAGTGAACGAGACACTCTTGAGTATCTAAGTTCCTTTTTTACTATATGTATTTTTATGCCTTACCAGCCCCATCCATTTTTAAAACCCTCCAAAGTTTATATAATAATAGACAAGCTAATTTTGATAGAGGGTATTTCTCTAGCCTGAATTGGTTGAAGGAAGCCAGCATCATAATAGCAATCCTAAAAATCTGGTTGGAGAAATGGAGTCTGAAACAGGGTAAGCATTTTACCTGAATTCAGTTACTCAGCACTGTATTAGAATCACTGTTTCCTGTTCCCCACCAAAAGGGTAATATCTTTTACATATACTATCATCATCCTTATTTTATAGATGCAGAAACTGAGGCTCAGAGAGGTTAAGTACTTCCTCAAGGTCACAAAGCCACTAAGAGGTATAGAATGTCCATATAGAGTCTGCGCTTTTTTACTACTGTGCAATATTTCCCTCATGGGTGAGAAGCATGAGCTACACCTTCACCCAGCAGAGAGGTAAATCGAGGTGTGAATTCTGAGCGTTTCAACCAGAATTCTTCAAAAATTGTTTTAGGACTAGATGCTAAGTAACTGCTCCTGAAGGATATTTACAGTCATAAACATGGTGGCATTTGCATAATTACGCTGCTAAATATATACAGACCATTTAAAATGTAACTGCCCTAGCTAGTTTATTAGCACAATTATGCAGCAATAGGGAAAGAAGAAAGAGAACATTTTTGATAGATTTTATTTCCAAAAAATGAATTATACTATGTGAAAGTAAAAGTTTAAAAACAAGAGCACCAGAAACAATCACTGAAGCACAAAATTAGAGCCCATTGTTTTCCCCTCTACTGTTCTGTCATCTTGGATGCATTTATTCTGTGCATTTTTAAGAGTCCAACCTTTAAAAATCTGCCTTCATGAGTGCAGGGTCCTGTAAAGTGCCAAATCAATTTCTGTTGCCATTTCAAAATATTAAAAAGCAAATAAATCTTGAGAGTGCTTTTTATATGAGACTCTTAAGTGAAATTTTACATCTAAGATGTAAAGTGACAAAAACACGGGAGGAGGACTAAGAAATCCGTAGCGATGCTTTCTTTTGGGCCCTCTGAATTCAAGGCTCTTCAGAAAGAGCATCACATATGAAATGGCCCAAATAACTGCAGGATGTTTGAAATCAGAGAGAAAAATTCTTTCTTTCCCATCTGTACTAGGAAACCTCCAACAGTAGCTTTTTTGGGGGGGAGGGGAGAGAGGGGTGCAGGAAACAGAATTATTCTAACAGCTCTATTGACTTGAAAATGATGAGTTAGGGGCGCCTGGGTGGCTCAGTTGGCTAAGTGTCCAGCTTCGGCTCAGGTCATGATCTCACGGTTCGTGGGTTCAAGCCCCGCATTGGGCTCTGTGCTGACAGCCAGCTCAGAGCCTGGAGCCTGCTAGGATTCTGTATCTCCCTCTCTCTCTGACCCTCCCCTGCTTGCACTATCTCTCTCTCTCTCTCAAATATAAATAAAAACATTTTAAAAAATTAAAAAAAAAGAAAATGATGAGTTAAGGATAAAGGAATTTCATCTTGGTTCTTATATATAGTCATGTGCCTTGATCTAAAGAATTTGGCTTCTCTTTTCTTATAAAGACGTTTCCACAAGGCATCTAATGATGGCAGATTATATATAGAAGATCTGGGGGAAAAAATAGCATATATAGTAGAACATAGATGATGGAAAGGCTCTCCTCCCCAGATGGCCCTGGATCTTTGGGGTAGAGAAGCAGATTCCAGCCACTTTGACTTTCAAGACAGCAATTCTCATATCTAAGCTTCTAGAAATAAAATGATCTCAAGTGATAAGATGGCTTTGCCCAGATGACTTCCCTTCAGCTGGGACCCCAACAAGAGAATGGTCCATGTGGCAATGAGGGAGTGCGTGCAGTGGGGGATGGTGTGTGCGACAGATGACTCAGTGCGTGAGGCTCTGTCTTCCCGAGGTTATAAAATTCCTTCATTAAACAGCATCGTTATTTCTATTCATGGCACATAAAACAGCCCTTAAGAACTGTAAAAATCTAGGACATTTATGTTTTGCTACTTTCTATTTATAGTTTGGCTCCTATAATGTAAAATATCTTTATCGAAAGAACACTCGGAATTCAAGAGTGCTCATTGCAAAGTGACTAATAGCTCTCTGTCCAAATGTATAACAGATTCCTCCTAATGTAGTATTTTTCGAGACCTGGTAAACTCATATTTTTATACCATTCCACACTTACCATGAGGGAAGAATCGAGCAGGGAGCAAATTCTTGCCCTGCCTGGGCACCTGTGTCGGGAGAAAGAAATCCCATCGTGATTTCTAAAAATTCCCAGATTTAGAGAAGCAGAGTTCCCTGGCCTGGGCCAGTTAGTTAGAAGAGCACAGGGGGCTCCTCTGTGCAGGAAGGAGCCCGCATGCTCACTGGTAGCTTGTGTCCATTCTTAATCACCTCACCTCACTTCCTTACTTTATGAGGATTACGTGTTACCGTGTTGATAGCTTTGCGGGGTGAGATGCACCCACTGATTGAGTGATTGAGTGAAAGTCTAAGTTTAGATTTATGTCATTTACAAATGCTCACAATAGGGGTGCCTGGGTGGCTCAGTCGGTTAAGCATTCAACTCCAGCTCAGGTCATGATCTCACCATCCATGGGTTTGAGCCCCGCATCGGGCTCTCTGCTGATAGATCAGAGCCTGGAGCCTGCTTCAGATTCTGTCTCCCTCTTTCTCTCTGCTCCTCCCCCATTTGTGCGTGAGCTCTCTCGCTTTCTTTCTCTCTCTGTCAAAAAAAAAATGTTTTTTTAATGTTCACAGTGACTGGCAGACCTTTGAAGGTTTTCCAAACTATGCTTTATCCTGGAGAGGTGAGCCTGAATAACTGAAAAATAATTTTTTTTTCCTTTTTTTGAATGTGTAGTCCAAAGTGAACCACATCAGAGACCTTCTAAGTAGTTACACTTGGGATCTTTCTAGAACAAAGTTTCTTTTCTTTTTTTTTTTTTTTACATTTATTTATTTTTGAGAGACAGGGAGAGACAGATCATGAGCATGGGAGGGGCAGACAGAGAGGGACACACAGAATCGGAAGCAGGCTCCAGGCTCTGAGCTGCCAGCACAGAGCCCGGCGCGGGGCTTGAACCCACGAACCGCGAGATCATGAACTGAGCCAAAGTTGGACGCTCAACCAACTGAGCTACCTAGGCGCCCCTGTAGAGCAAGGTTTCTTAACTTCTGCACTAGTTGATATTTCAGGCCAGATAATTTGTTGTTTGCGGGGACAGAGGGGTTCTCCTGAGCTTCAAAGATATTTAGTTGCATCTCCAGCTTCTGCCCCACTAGATGTCAGTAGCAGAATTCCCTTCCACTTCACCCTAGTCTTGACAATCACAATGTTTCCAGACCATGCCAAATGGACCCCTTGCAGTGGGAGAGGGGTACAAACTGCCCCTGTTTGAGAAGCATCCCTCTAAGGGAAATTTGGACTTTTTCTACTCAATGAAGTGGAGAAATCAAGGAGTGCCCCTCTCTGAAATAAGGTAAAGTGTGACTTTCATAAAGCATAGACCTTGACAGTGACTTCGATTCTGCCCTCACCTCTTGGGAAAAGCAACTTCATTATTGTGAGAACTTGCTATTATCTCTGATTCAATCAGTCTGTGATCAGCCATTTGCTGAGAGGCAACAGCGGACCCTATTTATGAACGTGAATTCCAAAGCAAGGTTGCCTGGGTTCAATCCCCAGTTCTAACCCGTGCTACCAGTAGAGACTTTGGACAAGTTACTAAATCTTTGCCTCAGTTTGCTCATCTGTAAAATAGAGATGATAATAATGAGCCTACCTCACAGGGTAGAACAGCTCATTACAGTTAAGTGCCATGTGCCGTGCCTGGCACATAGCGAGTGTTCGAGTGTCCCCACTTTGAGCAAAGCGCTCTATGACATGCTGGTAAAACAGAGATCAGTACACAGAGCTGACCAGGACCCAGGACTGTACCTCAAGAAGCAAGGAGACAAATTGTCCAGTGTATCCCCAGAAAGACCATAAAGCTGGTGGGGGATGTGGAGAGAATAAAACTTGGGTGTGAACAGAGAACAGAATTAACTGGGCTTATTAAACATCCAAATTAGACTGTTTTGGATATCAAAGCCACTTTAAAATCCATTTCAGGAGAGTAGTCAAGTTTACCTCTCTTCTTGGGTCTGGAGCAGAAAGACAAGCCAGGATCAGGGCATCCTTTTAAATGTACCTGGACTATGTAATTGATGATGAAGATACCTACCAGGTAGAGCAGACATTGTTAGGTTATCTGTTTTGATGCCTAACAGTGCCTGACGGATTCGGCCCTTGTTTTTGCTTTCCCATGTCGCTCCAATTATGGATCCATAAAGGTTTACTGAGCCCCTCTTAAGTGCTGAGCTGGGGACTGGATGCTTTACAGTGTACAAGAAACATAGATGTGGTCCCCACGCACAGGGGACAGAAACCAGGAAGACAGCACAAAACGTTAAAAGCATGATACAAACATATGAGGTATGCCACAGTTAACTACGGGGCACTTCTGAGCTACCCTACAGACTAAATAACTGTTTTTTCAGGAACAACCACAACAGTAGAGTTTCATTCACGGGTAGCACCCACGGCATGTCCTTCTTGTCACCTAAGAATGATACCATCTCCTAGTGGAGAAGAAAGAAGGGAGAAGGCCATGCCAGGTCCCTAAGGGGGAAGCAGGGTCTCTCCCTGAGGCTGGGCCTCCAAGGGGAGATCTGTTCTCGACATCTCCACGTCCAGCTGCAAAGTCAGGACACGTTTTTCTTGAAAACAATGAGGAACAATGAGAGCACTAATAATACCCTGTAGGTTAAAGAGGCTTCTGTGGGCCAGCTGGAAATCCAACCACCAATTCCAACTTCTAAACAATGAAAGTACAAGTAAACTTTTCAATTACAAGGCTGTCATCATCTGGGGACTGCGTGTACATAATTAATTCAAAAGAAGTGATACAGACAGTAATTGCTGTGAATTCAGAAAAAAAAAAGAACTTTCCAGAACTTAGACTGGTCTGCTCTGGGAGCTTTCATGAGAATGTCAATGTCAGAATGGACTACAATTTAAGGGACATATATGGTGAAGTGAAAAAATGACATTTGGAAAGACAGACTGATCTCCACCAAAATTTGCTATATTTCCGCCATTATGGTACTCTAAAAAATGGCGTCTGGATATGACATTTTGCCAGCCCCAGTAGTCAAATGAGCACCAGTAAATTGAACTTGTAGGAATATAACTTCATGGTTAAGTAATCTCTGCTATCATTCCTTAGGCTGCTAAGTGCAGGCAAGAATCGACTGGTAAACATAATACTTAACCAACTGACAAATTTATGAAGGTAGCTTTGCTCTTACACAAGGGATATTCTATCCAAATTACCAGTGGAATGAACGTCACAGGTCTGTGTTACTTTAAGCAAACCAATTTCTCAAAAAGGAAAGCCGTCATCTGTCACTAATTAGATCAAATTAAAATGCACCCCGTATCTCCTTTGAATATTCACGAGGCGCTGTCAGTCAGATACCTGAGGTCTGAAACCAGAAGCAAAGCCAGAATAACCTAAATACTGTGTGATTCAGATAATCCTCTCTCCTTGGCTTCTTCAAAGAGAAGAGGAATAAATACTTAGGCTCAGGGTCTGCCTCCTTGAAGTATGGCAAGAACAGTTCAATGCAGAATCAGTACGGCTGCAACCCAGCCCGAAGATAGGCTTCCTCTAAGTAACCCGCTGGCCCGGGAGCAGGATCATCCTGGGTCCTCGTGATGTCCAGGCCACATTTTAGCCTCGTTTGTGATGGCTTGTCCTTCTGTCTGGTAGAGATCATGGAGATTTACACTAGTCCTGGTTGAATTTTTGGAGTCTATTCATGAATAGTATTTGAAAAACATCGCCAGGTCTAAGGATTAATTCAAACTTTCAGAAACTGCAGGTCTTAAAAAGTCTGCATTGCCCGTTACACTCGTGTAGAGCCAACTGATATTACTAGTAGATGCCTCCTCTCCCTCCCTGTCCATCTTGAGAGCTTAAGGGGTCTTCGAGGCCACTGTGCTACTCGCTGACTTTGCAGGAGAAACAGGCAGGTGACTTCAAAAGCCCCATGTCTGGAGCTTCTCCAGCCAAATGATGTTTTCACTATCAAACTGTCTTAATATGTTTTTTGTCCTTATAATAAAGGCAGTATGTTCCTAACACCAGGAAACACAAGTATCTAGGAAGACAAAATACAAAAGGACATGACAGGAAATGTCTCCCTTCCTTTTCCTGAGTCATTATCTTTTCAGTTCATGCTAAGATTTTACAGATCAAAAGCAGTTGGGAGAACTTACTGTCACAGCTCCCTTAGGACTAGTCAAGGGACCATCTATCCATCAGTGCTGATGTTTACAGATCCTTGTTCAGGTAGCTGGGGCAAGAATGAACGGCTGTTCTTACTGGTATGTGCCTGTACAAAATGTGAGATGTCACTTCTAGAGCAGGAGTGTGAAAACTTCCCCCCAGGGAAGAGAAAAAAGATGCAAAGTAGGTGATTTCATACGCCAGGGTGTCGACTTGTCCCGGAGAGTGGAGGTTCTCGGCCCCCACGGAAGTGGGGTGCCTCACCCCAGATGGTGAATCACTATGTGAGGCAACTCAGAGCCGTGCAGGGAGCACCAGATGGTGGGGTTCGCGGGTGAACTAGCCGTGTGTCTTTAGGAGACCCCCTGCCTTGCTAAACCTCCATGTCCTTCGCTGGAACAGGGAGGTGGTAGCCATGACCTCTCAGCGGTTCTCCGCAGCCTTAATCAACCTGGTAGAAACTGGACAGTGAACTGGAAAATTCTCTATAAATAAAAGGAATCCTGTCTTCTTTCTGTGGGGCCACTCAATCTGGCCATTTGGATCTGGGTATCCTAATGCCTGACTTGGACTGTTTTCTGGTCCCAGCCCGAACAGCGTGCCCAGAAAGCAAGTTGTGAAATAGATGAAAAGCTACTGGAGAATTCCCAGGCGCATTTGCTCTGCTGAGCAGAACGCGGTTGGAACGTCGTTTGTAAGGGGTGTTTGTACTCTTGGGAGCACCGACCTGGGTGCGGCTGTGCTTTGCCTGACCTGCTGGGCCTGCCACGCCCTTTTTTTTCCCCTTTTTTTTGCTTGTCAAGATCACTGAACCAGAATGGAAGGAAATCTGTAAATCTGTGGGGCCTAAGCAAGTTCCTTCCAACCAGAAAATTCTGTAATCCTAGAATTCTAAGTCTGGCAGCATTTCAGACATGGTATTTGAGTGTTGGGCATAAGAAGATTGGCACCTCTATTTACCAAAGGGTGGGAGCCTTTGAAGGCCCTGTTTCCTCTATGTACTGAAAATTCATTCAGCCTTTTACATAACCGAGCTCCGCCATCACCGGCTTCCTGGGTTTGAACTTGTCGGGCCTTTCCTACCTCAGGGACTTTGCATGTTCTCTTCCTTTGTCTTGTCCCTCTTTTACCAGATGTCTACCTGACTGGCTCCTCACCCACGTCCGGACTTTTACTGCAACACCGTCAGCTCAGCAAGGCCCTTACCGGCCATTGTAATTAAAGTTGCAACATCTACACACACACACACACACACACACACACACACACACACACACGTATAATTAAATAAATAGAATACCTATTACTTTTTAAGAGCATATACATATATTTATACACATGCATTGTTGTACCATTACCCTCATCCCCTAGAGTGTAAGTTCCATGAGAGCAAGCCCTCTGTTTCACACACCATTACATCCCCAGCCCATGGAACTATGCCTGGCACACAGTCAATGCCAGAAAACTATCTGCTGGGTGAATGAAGTCAAAGGGATGAAAGGAAGCCGGGCGCACCCCTGTGTTCTGCAGGTTACAAGGTGCTTGCTCATACACCTTCTCCTCTGCCCTCATTTCCTGGGCCTCTGTAGGATGACAGCCCTATGGGACAGGGAAGGCTGTGGTTAGCCTAGTTTGACAGTTGAGGAAGCTGAGGCTTGGAGGGATTAAGTGACATGTGAGTGCATATTTTGCGTCCCCCCCTTGGCTGTCCGTTGGTCAGATTGAACCCAGCATGTCCGAAGATGAGCTCCTGTCTTCTCATCTCGGGCACAGCAGCTTCATTCATTCCTTACTCAGGGCAAAAGCCTTGGGTGCCATCTCCATTGCTGTCTCCCTCACTTCCCATCTGGACGAGCAGAGAATGCTGTTAGTTCAGTATCAAAGGTGCCTTGACTCCAACCGTAGTTCTTGACCTCACCGCTGCCCCACTGACCCCACCACCACCGCTCCTACCTGAACTGCTCCTGTGGCCTGCCCCCTAGTTTCTGTAACCTGCCCCTGCCCACCTCTGGAGTCAGAGCACAGATCTGGATTAATTCCTGGTCCACAGTTTTTGCTTCCATTAAATATTTTTAATGCTTTTATTTATTTGAGAGAGAGAGAGAGAGAGAGAGAGAGAGAGACAGAATGAGCAGGGGAGGGTCAGAGAAAGAGGGAGACACAGAATCCAAAGATAGGCTCTAGGCTCTGAGCTGACAGCTCAGCACAGACTCGAACCCACGAACCTTGAGATCATGACCTAAGCTGAAGCTGGAAGCTTAACCGACTGAGCCACCCAGGCACCCTGCTTCCATTAGATTCTATTAGTCTAAAGCTTCTGCCCATGCCTTGGGGCTCCCCTTAAAACACCCTTCTACTCTCTTCTCTTTCCCCTCCTCCCTCTGCTAAATCCTATTCTTTTGGGCTTCATTCACATGAGTTGCTCCTCCCCAGCAGACTGCTCTGGGTCCATCATCCAGGGGCACCTGATTGCTCAGAGCACATGCACCTCTTAGAACCCAGCCAGTTCTGCCCACCCCAGCAGGGTCCTCTGAAGCCCCTCAGTGTCTCAGCGCTCGCACTCTGTGATCATTGAAGGTGCTGGCAATCAAATGTCACCTGAGTCCGTTAGGGAAAACCACATCAGTTATTGGCTAATATGTGAAGAATAGTTGATTCCTAGGAATACTACCATTCTCACAGCATTCTTTCTTAATATCCCTATCATAAACTAACATTTTCTCAGTGCCTCAGTAAATTATGAAGAAAGATTAGAAATAGCTTTTTTCCCTGGAACCTTATAAATGGGGCGCCACATTTGTACCTGTTTCTTTACAGGGGCCGTTAAACGCATATATCTTCATGGCCATAAAGACAATACAGAGCATTCCAAGTGAACATCTCTGCCTTCATCACTGTTTCTTTCTTGCCTTGGGAAAAACTTGGACTTTCGGATCTAGACAGTAAAACCATACCGAGTAAGAATGTGAAGTCAGAATATGTCTGTGAGGAAGCATTCCAGGTCTCTATTGGCCAACTTTTGAAGGGTTATCCAAGTGGATATTGAAGCCACAAGAGAACAAGAGATAATGGGTTGGAATGTGACAGACAGGAGGCCAGCTTCCCATGCTGAAGTCCTCCAAGGATGTGAGGGAATCTCCTAGATGCTCATAGGGCAATCACAGATGAGTAACTCAGAATTCAGAATCATGGGAGACGTTAGGAGGTTGGACAGAAGCATGAATTCAAGGCCACTGTTATAAATAATATTTCTTCATGACCCTCTGTGTACCCAGTTTTTAGCTAAGGACTAAGAACACACACAAAAGTGCCAGATATGGTCGTTCCCCCCAAGGGGTATGCGGGGGGCAGAGGGCAATTTTAATGCATACAAAACATTGCTGCCCCATTGCAGTTGCTACCAACTCCTTCCTTCAGTGTCTCCTCCATAAATCTAGTGTTTCCATGAGAAGTTAAATTTATCGCGAGTTTTTGGAGGAATGCTTTTAGTTCTACAGTATTTTCACCGATAGGTTAACATCGGGCAGAAATAGAAAGTTCATGGCTCAGAGTCCTATTTGAAGCTTTACCACAAATTCAGATAATTTGAATTCCTGTGTTCTGTTGAACTCTTCTGAAAACAGTGTCTTTAATTACTTTGGATTTTCCCCCCCTCATACCAGAGAATCAGGGCATGAGCAAACACGGGCATTGCCTAGCTTTAAGCCTGTTCACTATTCAGTTCTGGAAAATGCCTTTGGCACTACCGAGACTAAAGGGTTTTAGTTCACTTAGATTTCTCCCAGAAAAAAAGAAAGTCACTTTGTGAAGGAATGATGGTACTTTCTTCACTGCTGTGTTCACAGCAGACTGTTCTGTCCCAGCACTTATTAAGCACTCAGAAACATTTGTTGATGACTTGTTGACTGTTTTTGACTTTCTGGAGAGAGATAGATAACAGGGTATGAGCAGGAGCCAAACACAAAAATAATCACAAATGTTAGAACTAGAAATCAATTGATGGACCACCTGGAAAGTACTCCCAGATGGCCAGCCTTGGTTAATGTCACTGTTATTGACTATATCCAACACCAGTGGGTTTCAACGTTAGTAACTGGTTTGGAAGGTGAGCGCCTCCGACCGGGGCTGATCCCATCAGCTCGGCTGACTGGTTTCCGTCTTCTGGATATTTAAAAGCATATCCTTAGGGATTCATTACAGAGGAATTACCAGTGTCATCATTGTTGTGGCACTGACTTATTTTTTAATAGCCATTAATTTACTTAGATATACAATGATAAGGACTTAATTCAGATTTAATGAGACCTCAGTCAGCATAAGAAAAGTCAACAGGCAAAAAATGTTGAAGGTGAAAACTTGAATCAAGAAGTTATATAAATGGGGGCACCTGGGTGGTTCAGTTAGTTGAGCGTCTGACTTCAGCTCAGGTCATGATCTCACTGTTCATGGGTTCAAGCCCCACATCGGGCTCTGTGTTGACAGCTTAGAGCCTGGAGCCTGCTTTGGATTCCTTTTCTCCCTTTCTCTCTACCTCTCCACTCATGATCTGTCTCTCTCCCTCTTTCAATAATAAATAATAAATATTTTTAAAAACCTCAGGTTGTATAAATGGAGTTACTGGCTAAAATATTTCCTTAACTGCGGACTCTTTCCTTTCCTGTATTCTGAAGACAGAGAGCAGACTGTCCCCAGCCGGGGCTTTACTTCCTCACAGGCAGACACGGGCTTGTACCAGAGGGAATCCAAATACTGGGATCAGCACTTTCCTTGGATTGGACTTGAATTTTTTATTAATACTATGCTTGGGTCCCAAGAAGATGCATTCAGCCAGGCTGACTTATGGCACTCAATGACTAGTTAACCATACATCCTAATCACATAAATGTGGTTTATGGAATGATACAAAATGGTTTATGAAATCACTTTTAAACCGTCTTTTCAACAGTAATTATACCAGTTCTGGAATACCTTAAACCAAGCAATACTGGCAAGAATTAGCGTAAGCATCTTTAATATCCTGATGATTATCATACAAAATAGCCACTGCCATAAAATGACGGGGTCGTATTTAATTCCTTTTCTTCCACTGCATTTCTCTTTTTTCCTTTTCACATGAAAACATCCTTCATAACATTTCATCATGGGCGAAGGCTGCATAAGTTTCCAGTTGCTGTAATTTAGTTAAACCATAAAATTGTTTCCAGATTACCAACCATGAAATGGAAAGACAATCTTATTTATGAATTTATAAATCAGATAATCTCCCTCAAATGAATCCTGAAGCCAGAAACACTTTGATGATTAAATAGGAGGGAAAAAGTTTTCTCATTACCATGTGTCAAAAGAATTGTGTTTCTGTAAAGGAGGTTTGGCCCAGGCCATGGAGCATGTGCCGTTGGCACGTGTGATGCCTCGGTCATGGGCACGCCCCTCACTTCCTGGATGGTGGGAGGGAATAGCTCCCTCTCAGCCATCAGGCCCAAGTGTTCTGAACTCTCAAGGCTCTGACAGACCATGTCTCCTTCCTGGTGGCCCCGCCAGTGACATAACCTGGAGGAGGCCACGCAGGGAGCGTTCACAGCCACAGCCACCCTCATGGATAGAAAGAAAGAACCAAGTATGCGTGTATCAGGACTGGGTATAAGGCTTGGCTCCATGGCATCCAAACTCTTATCCCTGGCGGTTCTGTCAGGCGGGAGCCCAGTGAGAAGCCAGGTACCCACTGAACCAAGGGAAAAGCCAAAGATGTGTAAGAAGGAAGCCCCGTGGCCACCTGTGTGGAGAGAGTCCCACCTGCACTTATAACCATGGCGATGACGCAGTTGAGGAGCAGTCTTCTGAGCCTGGACTGAGTCAAGTGCTTTGCTCACTGCTTCATGCTGCTGCCTTCCTTTGTTAACCCTGGCAATCAAAGTGGTAACCAGAGAGCAATGATCAGAAGGAACACTGACTAAGCCCTAATCAAGTTGTGCCTAGAGTTGATGCGCCGTTTCCTCCTGCCAGATTCTCCTTTATTCCCTACAGTCATAGACTTACCCCTTTCTCTTCTTTTTTTTTTTAATGTTTATTTATTTTTTGAGAGAGAGAGAGAGAGAGAGAGAGAGACAGAGTGTGAATGGGGGCGGGGCAGAGAGAGAGGGAGACACAGAATGTGAAGCAGGCTCCAGGCTCCGAGCTGTCAGCACTGAGCCCGACATGGGGCTCACACTCAAAAACCGTGAGAGCATGACCTGAGCTGAAGTCGGACTCTTAACCAACCGATTGAGCCACCACAGGGCCCTTTTTTCTTCTCTTTCTTAATGTTGCTGTTTTCTGTGTCTGGTTAGGTTGTCACCACGCCTTCCTAGCCCACATTCCAGCTTCATGGACTGTTTGTTTTAAGCCACTTCCTAACCAAAAATGCCTAGACTCTAAAAATGTCATGCCTCTCAGAAAATAGAGAGAAGAAGGAAGGGAGGGAGGGAGGCAGGGAGGGAGGGAAGAAGGAAGGAAAGAAGGAAGGAAGGAAGGATGGAAGGAAGGAAGGATGGAAGGAAAGAAGGAAGGAAGGAAGAAAGGATGGAAGGAAGGAAGGAAGGAAGGGAGGAAGGGAGGAAGGGAGGAAGGGAGGAAGGAAGGAATCCTTTGCATTTTCCCAGGATTGAGTAAGAGCGGCGAACTAGTCGTACATCTCAAGGTGGATCCGAATGCACCCGCAATCCTAGGACCATAAGCTTGACTCCAGCATTACTGTGGGAAGAATGGAGGCTCTGGACGACTTTGATCCAGCGCTCAGCAGGTCTGCTGGGAGTTATTCATTCCCTAAGGAGCCCCTTTGACTAAGTCTGTGTCTCCCACATGCAGGCAGCATGATCGACAACCACCCCATAATTTCTTTGCTGCGTGGGTCTCATAAGCTTGGGATTTCCATTAGATATTTACTAACCTGATTTCTTGATTGGAATTTCTTACTAACTTGTCTGTTTGGCACATGTTCTGTCTTCTGGCGGAGGCGAGGCCAAGAGCACAGGGAAGGCTTAAAATGCTCTGCAGCTTTGAAGTTTAACCTTCACCACTCTGCCTGGAAACCCCTGGAAAGTCACTCCATGGAATTTCGACTCAGACTATTTGAGATTTCTCCTCTCCATACCATTAGAACAAAGAGATCACAATACTAATACATCAGTCGGGTGTTTTTTTCATATTGTGTTCAGAACCAATAACTATTCAGACTGCATGACTTACGTACGTCCAAGAAACTCAGTCTTAGGACAGAACGATCCATTTTAAACTAAAGAAAATGCATGAAATTGTGAAGTCAGAAACTCGTAATTGGGAACTTAACTTCAGTGTTTCATATTGCACTAAGGGTTTTAGTCCCAAGGCAAAACACAAGGCCAGAAGGCTGTGTTATGGACAAAATGACCCTTAAAAATCCTCTTGATTGCCAGGAAGTTTGAGATTCAGATACCTCATCTCTCAATTAGTCCAACTGAACCAGTTATTTTTTTCTAGTGGAAGAACAGACCACCATGATTTTTTCCATTGGGGGCCAGATAAAGAAGTTGGCTTGGGTTTAAAAGCCACGATGTGTGCATATATGGTTTGTGGTACAAGAATCACCACTAATACTACCAGAGGTCTGTGGGGTGAAGACCCACAATGAACTGTGGGGTCACTTCATGGTCTCAAGTTAACCTCTGCCGATGGGGTGTGTTGGCAGGAAAGGTGCCCAGGCTCCAAGTGTTCTCCACTCTCTTCCCTGTATTGCTTTAAACTACCACGTAAGTGTAATTCAAGTCACATCTGTGCTGCCCGTCATCCTTAGTCAGTAGAGGTCACTTTGTTGTGGTGACATGTTTATAAGGTGTTGAGAATAACACTCAGAGTTCTGTAAAAAATGCCATTGTCTGAGGTGCAGAAATGTGAGCCTGTGTCAGAGGTCCAATGAACTGTGATGTAGCAGGAGAGGGACCTGATGGTGTGATGTCTGTTCAGGAGACAACTGGGGGGGATTCTTCATTTGTGTTGTTCTTTAAATTTTCTTAACATTTATTTATTTTTGAAAGACAGAGAGACAGAGCATGAGTGAGGGAGAGGCAGAGAAAGAGGGAGACACAGAATCTGAAGCAGGCTCACGGCTCTAAGCCATCAGCACAGAGCCCGATGCAGGGCTCAAACCCACAGACCACGAGATCATGACCTGAGCCGAAGTCGGACACTCAACCGACTAAGCCACCCAGGCACCCCTCTTCATTTGTCTTAATATGACCAAAGCTGTTAGGGGTATTTGTCTTCCTGGTTGATCCTGTAAAAGGCCCCAGGTTAAGGTTCCTATGACATTACATTGAGCATCTCCTATCCCCAAGTCAAAGATTGATTCCAATCATATTTTTTCTTAAAAGACATTCATTTGTGTCACTCTTGGGCTATGAGACAAGTATTACTCCACACTCCACAAATGTCTCTGTCATTGACACCAAAGTCAGGCAGCAGCCTCTCCGCTGACAAGGACAGCTTGAAAGTCTGTGCCACCAGGCCACAGCTGGCCTAGGACACCGCTGGCGCCAGAGAGAAAAGAGCCAAAGCAGGGCAGAAAGCCTCAAAAACACGACTTGCAGACAGAATCATTTCCGAAGGAGACGCTGTTCAGTCTTCCAGGAGGCCTGTTCTTGTTGGACTGGTGTTTCGTCATTGAGATCTTTGGGTTAATATTAAACTCTGACCATCGACACTTGAACTCAGCAGGACTGTGCACGGTCCCCGAGCCAGGATGGGGTGAACTTTGGCAGCCTACTAGGTGTACATTTTATAGCCCTCGGGTGATCATTCACCCAGACAAACCAGTCTGAAAGCCAATATAGCTTTAACAAACCATTCTCTTGTTTTCCAGAGAGAGGATGCAAGCCATGGAGAAACAGATTGCCAGTTTAACTGGTCTTGTTCAGTCTGCGCTTTTTAAAGGGCCCATTACGAGTAATAGCAAAGAGGCATCTAGGTAAAAAGAAGAAAGCAAAGCAATGAAAGATCATTCAATCTGTTTCTCTTTAATCATTAAGATCATTCATTCATTCAAATCCGTTTCCTTGTAATCATTTCAAGGCTGAAAATATTCACATCTCTATGAATTGTGGTTTGTTTGTTTGGCCTTCTGGTAATTCTTGGTCGAAGGTAACACTTTGGCCCAAGAAGGGTGGACGGGCTTCCCAGTGCATGTGACTTCATGAACCGCTGCCCAATGCCTCCCAGCGCCATCCACACGTCTCCACATCCGCCTCATTCAAGTCATGAGCGCTCCTCAGCCGCATCCCACCGGCCGGTCACATGCACACCTGGGAAGCCTTCTCCATCGCGGCCAACAGTGACGCTGATGCTAAAACACATTGCTTAAAATCATCACTAGCCGCTGCTAATTGCTTGGAACAGTAAAGGGAAGGGGGGGGGAGACAAAGGCATTTGGAAACTGTATAGCTGACTCTCTTTTTCTTCTATCCAGTGAGAAAATGATGAAATCCACGGCCAGTAAGAGCCACGCAGATGGTGTGGGTAAGTGTTCTTCGGAGCCTCTACAGGCTGCCTTTGGTTAGCTCTGGCTCGTTTCAGAGCACTTCACCTTGCCCTACGTCACCTCAGTGGGGTGGTTTCGGAGGCTTTCTGGATGACACCTGCCCCACAGCACCTTCCCTCTTTAATTCAGAAATTCCAGATGAGTAATTCGTTCAAGGACGAGGCCCTTCCTCTCCCTTTGGTCTTCATTCATTCATTCACTGTTCTTTCATTTGCATGCGTATATGGCCATCCACCCAACAAATACACATGTGCCTGGCACTGGGCAAGAACAATGGGCATCATTCCGGCAGGGCTGCCAGCCTGGAATTCCTAAGCCTGGGGGATAAAACATATAAGACAAGTGATTATGAGTGGTAAGCAGTGCAGGGTGAATATTTCATCCACAGATGAAGCCTAGACTAAGACAGTTCCCTGAGGAAGTGACGTGAGCTGAGGCCCAAAAATGATGGGACTTCCTTGAGTGAGGGGGAAGGGACGCATGAGCAAATGCCATGTAAGGGATTTGGATATTACCCTAGTGCAAAGTGAAGCCATTGGAAGCTTCTATGATGAGCTAAGGCCCTCAGCCCAGCTGCAGAATAGGAATACCAAGAAGGGAGCCAGTGATCTAGGTGAAAGAGAAGGTGTGCTTGGACCAAGGCCAGCTTTTTAAATGCCAGAACCCCCTCAAAAGAAGCCCGAGGTATAGGCCCAGTGGAGTCCCCTACAATCCAGGTATATTTAATGTCCATTTTATGCCACAGGCTCAAAGCGGACCCCTCTCAAGAATAAGAGATCTTCTCTTATGTTGGATTAGAACTAGAAGTCATTACCAGGGACATGTTTGGCTCCACAGGAAGCATGTGGCAGGTTCAGAGAAACCCCTAATTTGGGGACCCATAGAGTCTGTGCAGCATGGTAGAATGGACAGACCTTGGGACTGCTGCCGAGTCCTCTGTTAGACCTGCTTCCGCCCTAACCGACTACAAGCAATTCAGCCGTAAAGCCAACAGGGCTGGGCGCCCAGCGTTTCCAGTCCTCATAGGATTTGTTGGTTTACTCAGAAATCAATCAGTGACCTCGGCTGCAGCCAGAGAATTAATTACTTAGCGGAAATGGCTAAACCTGTCTTCAGAACGGTTGCCAGTTTGTTCGGGAGATGTTCCTTCCTTCCTTCATTTTCTCATCTACTGTGAATGTAGAGGGGAAAAAAGGAATCTACTGAACTCCTAGAAACAGAGAGTGAATGGTGGTCACCAGGGGCTGAAGGTTGGGGAAGGTGGGAAGTTGTCAGTGCAGAATACAGATTTCCAGTTAGAAGATGAGCACGTTCTGGGGATCTAATGTCCAGCATTGTGATTATAGATCACAGTACTCAACTATATACTTGAACGTTGCCAAGAGGGTAGATCTTAAATGTTCTTACCACAAGATGGAAATGAGAGTGTCCGCTAACACGTGGTAGTAGTCATACTGTAATACTGACTATACTGAATCAACACATCCTAAAGTACACAATGTTGTGTGTCAATTATGTCTCAGTGAAGTCAGGGAGAACCAAGACTGCCTACCGGACGCTGCAACCTTCTGTTCCTCTGGAGTCTGTTCTAGAAATGATGGGTACCGGATACCATTGCTCTGATCAATGCATACATGCTCTTTTACATTCTCTTTTCATCCCTTTTCACATTGGGTGACATCATCATCCTAATTGTGGGACACATTTAGTGAGTGTCTTCTGTATGCCACGCTCTGTTCAGAGTGCTTCTCATGCATGAACTCATCTGTTCCTGATGCATCTTCAAAGGGCACGTACAGTTGTTACTCCCGTGTTCCAGATGGGAAGACTGAGTGCATGTCCACACATATGACACACACCCACCTGGTCCACCCACCTGTCATTTGACCTCATTCTTCCATAGGAAGGTGCCCCAATCTCTTTAAAGATATATAGGCTGTTTCATTTCTTAGTTTTGCAAAATTTTTGTCCCTGTCTCTTTTGGAGCCAGAGGAAGGAACAGGTATAGTTTCCTGGAGGTGTATTTCCCAAAGTGGAATCAGTAAGTCCAGAGGGACAAGCTTTAGTGGCACCGGCGACATGCTGCCGGTTTTCTCCTCTGAAAGGCTGAGCCAGCCTGTGACCCCACGGGCAACCGCGCGTGCGTTGTTCCCTGAGTCTCTGCTGGGCTTGGTCCCTCGTTTCCAATGTGTCAGGGCCAGACGTGGTCCACAGGGCTTTCGTTGCCATAGCAGCCTTAAATATATTAATTCCTCCAGAATCCTAGGAAGTAAGCTACAAGACAAAAAGTATTATCCTTCCTCTATACACAAATACAAAGAATTACAGAGAAGTCAAGGAGCTTATTTGGCCAAGGGTAAATAAAAAAGGGAAACCCAGATTTCCCATTACTTTAGGAATATTTGGTTTATTGTGGATGGAAGAGAACAGGAAGCAACCTTCCATTTCGAAGGCGTACCATGTGTTTTATATTATATATTATCATCTGACACATCTAATCCTGTAAGGAAGATGTGAGCCACACTGCTCGCTAGCAGAGGTCACGGCCAGTCTTGCCAGTTCCCAAATCCGTGTTCTTTCTGTCACAACAGGATGCATTAAATTCACATCAAATCTGTATTAATAAGATGCACATTGCAATGTACTTGACTGAAGTGAATGACCTAAGGGCAGGTTGGGTAGGAGGAAGGGGCGGGCATTGCCTGGAAAGGGCGAAGTGCACGGAAAGGTGTGAGGTCTGCAAACTGCATGCTGATTCTCCCGACCAGTCGGGGCCTGTTAGGAACAGAGTGCAAGCACCTCCTGTTGGGTGTGGAGAGCACGTCCCAGGTCCTGTGTGCGTCTTGTCCAGAAGAGGACTCATCTAATACTCAGGGTTTTCACCTGCCAATCCCAGCTTCATCCGTAGGTTTCAGGGCACTGGCTCCCTCCACCTTTCCACTTGCTGACCCTCCAAGTGAGGAGGGGAGACTGGCGGACTCCTCCTGCCCACCCTTCTCAGGTAAATAATTATCACAACTAACTGCATGGGCTCTGTCTGCGCCAAACACTGGGATAAGCAATTTTCATGTGTGAGTTCCATTATCCTACACAATGTACCCATTTTACAGATGAGGGAACTGAGAAAGAGGTCATGTTACCTACCTGAGGTCACACAAGTAGGAAGCAGATACTGAGAATGAGTTCCAGGGTTCTGGTTTAAATAATTGAGTGGATAATCGTGCCACTGGTGAAAAATAGGCCTGCAGAGACAGAAAGAGGTTTAGAGAAGATGAAGAGAAATCATGACTTTGACCTGCTTGTGGAAAAGTCCAGTAGTGATGTGAAGGTATGGTATGTGCATCTGAAGATAACCGGGTGCTGGAGACAAAGACGTAGGAGACGCTTGCAGGTGGAAATATGTCCAGTGAGAGGAGAAGCAGGCCCAGGAAAACATGCCAGGATTTAAAGGGTTGGCTGAGGAAAAAATCAAAAAAGACAGTGACCAAGAGGGAGCAGCCGAGAGGTAAGGAGAAAGGGGATAGGAACGTCTCAAACTGACTGAAAAAGAAGGAAATGAGTGAGAAAGCCCAGCATCACACCAAGATCTCATGGCATCCCAGCATCCGTTGGGCTGACACCTGACCACCGACCGTTTCCCCAGATGATGGAGTTAGAAACCAGATTAAGTGGATTAGGTTAGAGATGAAGACATTTTACAAATGAGTGTAGATTTCGTAAAGAAATTTGGTGGTGAGAGGGACTTCTTAAAATCAGTGTTCAGCATTCAACTCTTACCGATGGTGTGTAGGCCTTCCCTCCGTGCGGGAGGTCGGTGAGTGCCGGGGTGTCCTCACAGTGCGTAAGGAGAGGAGGGGGCATAGAAGGGAGGTGTGCCTGGCCGGGCTGAAGAAGAGAGAGGAGGTAGCAAGCTGGCACTGTGTCGTTTTCACTGGAGACATACCTCAATGGTATCATTTGTTGTGCACATGATGATGTACAGTGTTGGCGTGTGTGTGCGCGTGTAGGTGTGTGGTGTGCGTGTACACGTGTGCCTGTGGAGTGCAGTGATGATAAAGTAATATGACCAATTCTAAAAGGAAAGCTTGCGATTAGCTATGATCTCCCTCAGAACCTTGATCCTGAAGGTGCTTGTTAATTCTGACATCCTGCTGTCCTCAGAAACGTTACTAGACGTTCTTTTACTGAAGACCTTCACCGTTGGAGAATGTTCTTTTTTTTTTTTTTAAGTTTATTTATCTGAGAGAGACAGTGACAGTACAGGCAGTGGAGGGGCATGGGGGAGAGAGAATCCCAAGCAGGCCCCACTCTGCCAGCACAGAGCCCGGCGAGGGTCTGGTACCCATGAAACGGAGACATTGTGACCTAAGCCAAAAGCAAGAGTTGGACATTCAATGGACTGAGCCACCCAGGTTCCCCTGGAGAATATTCTTTGGCACATCTTGCTCTTCTGGGGGTGATGTTGATTTGAAGGGGAACTGACAAAAGTTGGTCAGAGTCATGACCCGTGATGGTAGGAGTGGTCATTTAGCTCGCACAAGTACAGTCTGCGGAAGTACGACAGGAGTCGGTCTGCCCGGCCTACTGCAAGCCTTCCACGTTGCCCTTTACAGAAAAGAGAGCTAACCAGAAGAGGGGGTGCACGTGTGTGTCTGTGTGTGTGTGTGTGTGTGTGTGTGTGTGTGTGTGTGTGTGATATGTGAATTCAGAGTCTACTCTGGAAGCCTCTTCCAAAGACTTGCATTGTCCTATCGGTACGATAGGACTTTCTTTTGATTACGTACCTTGCTGATCTTGTCAATGGTACTTGGGATCCTTTTTGAGGCATTTTCTAAAGCACACTTTGTCGAATCAGGCCCTTCCCAGAAGGACTTACGAAATCCATGAGGCTTAAGTTGGACCCACAGAGCACAAGTTTACGGCAGCCAGAAAACTACTTAGGAAGAGTTACTTTCTGCTGCCTTTTTGGATTCTTCTAGAGAATTTTCATACCAGACCTGATTTTTCTCACTAAAGGAGATGTGAGCAGGAGTCCTGCTTCTTTTGGTCTGAAGGCCTGAAGAGATCCCTGGGAGTATCCCGTTCTCTTCACTTTCCCCTGGGTGACTGAATCTGCCCGGAGCTAAGTCCATGTTCTCAGGATACATCTGCCTGCAGGAAGTAGTCATGTAAGCGCGGTGGTAGGTCCCAGAATGTAAAAGCTTAGTTTTCCGAGGGCACCTGGCTGGCTCAGCCAGTTAAGCATCCGACTTTGACTCAGGTCAGGATCTCACAGTTCATGAGTTCGAGTCCCGTGTTGGGCTCTGTGCTGACAGCTCAGAGCCTGGAGCCTCCTTCAGATTCTGTGTGTCTCTCTCTACCCCTCCTCTGCTCATGCCCTGTCTCTCTGTCTCTCAAAAAGGAATAAGTGTTAAAATAAACTTTCAAAAATCCTAAAAATGTATATTTTCTTATAAAAATTTAAAGATACAAAAGATTTAAAGATACAAAAAGTAGTAATATAAAAAATACAAAGCTCATGGAATACCACCAGCTGGAGAGAATGTTAACACTTTGTTATACATACATCTGATCCTTTCTCTGTGGAAATCTGTGTATTGAAAGAAGATAGATAGATGATTGATTGATAGATAGATAGATAGATAGATAGACAGCTAGCTTCTTTAATGTGGCATCATGTTCCACCTACTGTCCTGTGATCTGCCTTCTAGGATGTGACATTTACAGACTACATATTATAACATTACACAAATGTTTCATAATTTTAAGCCCAATTCCTTCCCCCCCCCATTTAGAGGACCAACATAATTTTAAAATTTGTGTTCATAACGAAGGACTTACCAATTATCTCTACTGGAATGGGACTTACACCTTCCTTTCTGGGATGCTTAGCTTCTTGGCTACTGTTTTCTCTCCTAGGAGCGCTCCACGTTTCCGGGGGAAGGACTGTCAGCGCGCTCGAGTCCTCGGGACCGCCTAGCCAGCCCCTGCCCGCCAGCACCTCGGCCGTGCACATGAGCCTGCTCGACATGAGGCGGAGTGTGGCCGAACTTAAGTTCCAGCTCCAACAGATGCGACAGCTGCAGGTACCGAACGAGTTCCTTGTGGACAGGGTCCTCGTCTTAGTTCTCAAGAATCCGCCTTCCCCTCCCTGCTCACCTCCTCCGACAGCCCTAGCCGCTCAGCTCCTTCCAGGGCTCTCTCCACCCTTCTCTCCCAAGGGCTAACTGAAAACCTAAAGAGTAGCAGTGCCTACAGGCATGAGTTCCTATCTTGAACACATCCTCTTGGTCTAGAGCCTTCCATTGCACCTTGAGTCCATCTATAACCACCTCTTGAAGCTACGCATGCTTTCACACGTGAAAAACCATGAAACATCTCGTTTTTTGTTTTTTGTTTTTTTTCATAATAAATTATATTTATTTATTTTTCATATTTTTTAACATATGCAATTATTTTCCATCCTTTACAATACAGTAGTTGCAATGACACTCAAAACAGAAAAGCAAAGTAAAAAATCAAAACACCAACTTCTGTTTCATGTAATTAGACTTCTACAGAAATTAGAAGGTTAAGTAACAACTAGTTAATCACCTAATTTCACAGCTATCTGAAGTGGCAATCGTTATATAGCAGCTTATCTATGATACATTCAAGATAAATG